>NC_044004.1:17806785-18109051 GCF_900496995.4 Aquila chrysaetos chrysaetos
AATTAGCCTGACCATGGAAAGTAGGTCAGAAAGCAGTGATAGATTTCTAGTGTTTTTCGGTCTGAAAGCTACTCGACTGTAAAAACTTTGTGTATTAGTTTTTGGGCTAATTAATTTTTTAGTCAAAAATCACCCCCCTGATTTAATTACCAATTCTTTCACATTTTGACTCTCATTCATTTCCTATAACTTTAAGAAATCATCACTGCAGCTGTACATAAACAACAGGGAAAAATACATATAGCTGGGATTTCCCCTCCTGTGCACTAATGATGTTATTCCTGAGAGACTGTTGTGAGTTCGTTACCTGTTAAACCAAATCCCTTTCTGTCTTTTCTCTTTAAGTGATTTTAAATATTAAAAAGTCATAATTTTTCTGTCTATGAACTCCTGTTACAACTGATGATAATACAAATTTGAAAAACACTCATTCAATGTGGAAAGGTGAAGATATCAATCTAGCCTTGAGAGGTTTCAACAACCCTTTTCTTCCTTAATGTCCTCTCCTCGTGAACTGAAAGACTTCAGCCGGCTTCTGTAGCCCTATACTTATGCATGATCTTTCAGTAGGGAATTAGCAGGGTTGCTTAGGAAAACAGCACAAATAAATAACTCTCACAGTTGGAAGACTAATGGCATACAATGAACAATCATTAGAAAAAAATCTAGTGTCAAGTTAATAACTGGAAGAAGCAAAGACAGTTTAATCCATAACTTCAGGTTATTTAAAAGGACCAGTGTCCCAGATTTGCCAGCAAATCTACTTAGAACTGGGTATCCAAAGCATTAATTAAGCACTGAAATAAATTCCATGATTTTCAGCGTTAAAAGAACTAGCTCTGATTTTCTGTGGTGAATAACCACTTCAGGCTTGTTTTTTTTCCGCTGTCACAAGCGATATTTCCTTGGCACTGCAAACTGTAAAACTGGTAAATTGCCGTCATTAAGTAATTGTGCTCTCTGTGTGACCAAGGCAGTTTCTAACCTGCTCTGGTCCCGTGCCCCTTCCCAGCTCTGTGTGACACGTGCCATGCCAGGTTCAGTGATGGGAGTGTTGTCTGCTAGAATTTGGAGAAAAAACATCACTTGCTTCACTCAGGATAAATAAACAATCATTGATCTGCCCCAGTTCAAAAGGAGAATGCAGGCAAGGCAATTTCTGCCTCTTTCAAGCCACCTTTTGAGACAGTGAATGCTCGTGAGATATTTTAAAATGACAGAGAAGCAAAAAAGTGGAATGGCTCCTGCGTTGTTCCTGGCAGGTTTGTGCTCCGTTCCTGAGCCTGTGTCCTCGTTACCCAGGGAACCGAGGCACAAGGCATCTCCGTCGTGCACCCGCTCGGGCTGCCAGGATGTTAGCAGAATTTAGGGTGGTGTCTTTTATAGTGATTGAAAGGTTCCACAATTTATTTATTTATTTTTAATCTGTAAAAGAGATTAGATGTGTCTGCTTTCAAGTAGTTTACAGTTGAAGAGTACACTTTGGAGTGCAGTTAGAGAGGACTGTCTGGGGAATGGATGTAGTTTGGGTTGGGTCAGTCACTGTGAGCACTCAAAAGCACACCGAAGCTTTCCTGACTGCTGCGAAAAATATTTAAATGCTACGTCCAGAATGCAAGTAGCAATGAAGGAGTAACTGCAGTCTTTAATCCATGTGTTGTGGTATCTACAGAAAAATTCCTTTACATTTGCAATCTTATAGGAAGCTTCAAGAACAAGCAATATGGAGTGTATGTGGTAGTGAGGGTTTTGTTGGGAAGGCTCCGAGTGGCTGAGTGCCCTTTGCTTGTGGCTATTGCTCCAGTGCCACTATTAATATTTACAGAAGGCGGCACCTACAGCTTTCAGACTTTATAGGAGGCAAAGTCTTTGTCTCAAATTTATGAGCCACCTCAGAGGAATTCACCAGTACTGCACATAATCTAATAGTGTAACTAAGAAACACTGTTTAAGCTTTTTTCAGCTTTGTTAATTTGTTTAGGTAGCACTTTTGTCTTTTCAGTCTGTGAAGCTATAATACTTTATCAATGTAATAAACAAGAGAATACATATACTGGAACTGACACAGTGGATCAAACCCACAGCCAGACTTTTCCAATAGCGACCAGTAGTACAGATTGAAGAAGACAGTACCAAAAACTTCAATAAGCAGCTACAGTAAAAAATTTTCCCATACATTAAATGCCATCCTAACTTCTAATACACAGTGATTGGTTTAAAGCATGAGTTTAGTTTTTCTCCTAGGTCTTTCAGTTAAAAGTTTTAGACTATCTTTAATTAATATATATTAGAAACTCTATCCCCAAATATCTAATCCTTTCTTGGATTTTATTAAGTTGTATCTGCTGTTGTAATAAGCTCCATGGAAATGTCTGACTTTATTCTGTCAGTTTTGGTTTTGTCATTGTTCTGATCAAGAAACCCCCTTTTATATTGTGACTTTTATTTCCTCTTTGTGTGTGGGGGTGGGGGGTAGGAGAAAGAAAAAAGCACTTAGACTGTAAATCTGAAGTGCTCTGTGAGAGAGAGAAACCATGATTCATTACTTCAGAGGAAGACACAGTATGTGACAGTTAGAAATCTGCTTGCCTGCTCTGACCCAAGAAATCCCTACAAAATCTGCAGTACAGTTTGGCTGTTTACGTTCTGCTTTACTAGATCATCCTGTGTTCTCTGTTGTGAAATGCAAAACTTCAAAATGGATTAAAAGGATTATCTCTAAAAATGCATGTTTTGATTATATGACTGATGACTTTAACTAGGAGGTTTATTGCTAATGTTTTAAAAGTTTTGGGAGAGACTGGAATCCTGGTAGTCCAATGCAATAATCTACAAGTTTCCAGTTATGTTCCTTTACAAGACAGTATGTTCAGAACAGTGTGACCTAGCAGTGAATATTTCCAGACCTGGCCTAAAATATTTAAAAATCTTTTTTCTGATACCTAATGAAGGGATAGGATAAAGAAGGAATTTACATATATTTATGTGTATAGTATGTATATGAAGCTGTTGAAAGCCTCACACAAATACAGAATAGTGAATAAACTAGGTGAATGACAAACAGGCTCAAACTCTGAAAATGTAGTAAAATACATTTTTCCAAAATATAGCATAAAAATTTATGCTAGCGTGTGTGTGGATGGGAAAGGGTGGGGAAGGAGAGGAATAAAGATTTTATTGGCACTTCTAAGAATGAGTTGTGCAACTTCTTTGTGAGGAATGTACTCTTCCCAGAATCATGGCTATAAAACCTTTTATCATTATGTGTCCTGTACCTATTTGATGGTCTTTTCATGTCACTGTCTTTAATTGCATAAAATAGAAAAAGGCGGATGCAAAATAGGATGATGTAACTGTTCCACAAGTTACACAAGTTAAAGGTTAAATACTAGTTATACAAGCTCTGGATTAAGAGTTTTAAATAATTCCTTGCTGGAGCCTGATTTGAGTTTCAAGAAAAGTCAACCTCAAATCATAGTATAATGTATCTCTTCAGAAGAGCAACTGACAACTTGTCAGCTTAGTTGAAGAGCTAAGATAAATGAAACCAACTTTGGCCAATACTTTTGAAAGGACTGAATGGACAAGGAATTCCCAATGTCCCTTGTCCTGCAGGAACTGGTCTTCAGAAAGCAAGTTTGGGGCTTCCTGAAAATCAAAACCACTTGATATATTTCAAGTTGGGCACCTGAAGATAAAGTACACTCAACCAGCTTTTGAACATTTTTTTTTTTTCCCTGAGTTTTCTTTTAATTTTCTAAGCTTTTTACATTTCTCCTGTTTGCTCTGCCTTTTAGGTGGGACAAAAAGGGTGTGGGTTCCACAAGGTGTCATAGCTGCAGTTTTTCACTAGTGACCTCCACATCACTGAAGAGAATGATTAATCAGTATTCTGAAATATCAAGCAACATTCTGAATTTGAATTGCTATATGTTTCAGGGGTTGCTTGTCTGTTTATAGAGAATATGGATAATAAGCTATCAGATGGTCATACTGGTTTCCAAATCTTCTTCCCTGCTCTGAACACAGTTTTGGAGAAAACCTTGTGCTTCAGAAGGGTGTGAAGACACTCTTTAAATTAAGCATGAACTTGGACTGCACATAAAAGTTTTCCTGGTTCAGTGTCTGCAGAGTAACAAAAAGATAATTCTCCAAGAGGTCATCAAGTATCAAAGGTGTTGGACTTACTAGACTTACTAGAGACAACTGGAAGCCAAAAAATGTGGTATTTATTATGGGATGTAGTAGTGACAACTTTTCTTCTATCCTCCTTTCTATGAACAAGACAACAGCCAGGCTTTTCCACCTGGCCTAAACTTTCTAGGAAAAAAGGACAGAATTGATGCTGAGGAAGATCCGTGAGGTGATGCAGGCCAGATCTGCAAAGCTGTGATTAGGCAACATCTGGATGAGGTGAGAGCTTCAGTGAAAATGCTTCACCTGGGAAACAGCTGAGCTGAATCAGGATGAATGTAAGTGATGTGGATGACTGAACTAGAGATTCAACCCTTTCATGAGTTGGTAAGGTTCCTGGAGTAGGATTAAGGGTATGAAAGAGCTGATTCTTTTCCTGCAGGGAACAGTGAGATGAGGTGCCTTAAACTTTGTGTTAATGCTCTGTTGTTTGGGTTTGGCATGTTTAATTCTCCACAGATGCTCTCTTCTGCTGTTGCCACTCTGTGGGACTCACTGGAGGCTTGTTCTGCTGAACTTATTACAATAAGTTCAGTTTCCATGTATGCTGGAGAAAGTTACCAGTTTATGTTCACAATGATGTTTGTTTATGGATTTACTCTGTGCCTGACCTAAAGGTGTTTGCATGTACAGGTTATGAGTAAGAGTCTTGTCCTAAACACTGGGAGGCATGCTTCCCCTAATCCGCTTCCAGAACACCCCATTTTGCTTGTGGAAGTATGTAATAACAAGGCCATAATTCTAATTCTATCTGAGAAGACGTAATCTGTAAGGACTGAATATATGGAGGCTATGAGTTTAAGCAATGCCTTACGATTTTTCATAATGTGCTGATTAACATGAACTTACATTTTCTGTAAGTAGTTGACTTATACTTCTCAAGAACCTTTCACAGGCGTACAGGATGAATATACCATATAAAATTTAGACAAGTGCCATCTGATGTCTGAATATGCCTTAAGTAACTACAAAGAGAAATTAAACATCTACATAAAGCAGTAAACCCTTTTAGAACATAAAATCGAGTGCCATTAGCAGCTGGAATTTGCATAGAACCTTTTAAATCTAAAACCACTTTTGCTGCACTCAGAAACTGGCAACATATGGTGGCGGAGCACAGAATCAGGCTATATTTAGTCCTGTATGACAGGTGTAAAAACAAATGTTTAGGTGAAAGCGGATGGGCTTTTTGTTGATACCATATCCTGAAATGTGTATTTTTCCAGAAGCGAAATGCTTGTGGATTTGTCTTTTGGCTAGCCAATATCTTCTTCCTTATAAGCAGAGAAATTCTGTGGTGATACAGAGCTCAATTTTTGCCTACAGGGTTTAACTGTGCTCTTACTAAAGGTAGTTCAAAACTTTCACATTACCAAAAGCATTAGATGGCCCTTATAATTATAATGGAAGAAAGCAAGCAAATTGAAAAAATTGTAACTTTTAAAAAATTATGTCATAGCATGGCTAAAATGCATAATTCTGTAGGCAAATACTGTGGGAAATCCATTAGGTAAAAATGAAGGAGTAAGCATGGAATAATTTCTGTGCTTTCCTTGGGGCAAAAGCCTTCCTTGTAGTAGACTTGAGTGGAGTGTGCTGGTCCCTGCTAGACACTGGGCTCGGTGGGTTTAGTCAGCAGTATGCAAGTCCTTATTTTAGTGCTGGATCAAGGCACTATTAAGAATTCAGACTGCAGTTTTATCTAGTAAGGGAGAGAAACAGGCGTTCAAGTATATGACATTGGCACTAGGGTAGGCAGTTCCAAGCACCCTACAGCTGCGCAGCAGATCTGTGAATAACTGGTCTACATTTTGGTTTCTAAGCCCACAAGGTGCACCCAGGTCATGTGTTCAAGAATGTGCTTGCAACTATGACAGTCTGAAATAATTATTTCAATTACATGAAAGCTGCAAGTCTCATTTCATGGCATCAGTTTGAGAGCTAAGGCCTTAAAAAAACCTTTTGTACTGGCAAAAGTGGTAGTGAAATTGTCAGCAATCAAGCTCCTGTGCAAGCAGTGTATTGTGATTCCCATTGGATATTAGCAGTGGGGTGCAGTCTTGAATCTGGCGTTTGTTTTTGTCACCAGCATATTAGTGTTCATTGTCCAGCAACTTGAATCAAACTTACACCTCTCCTCCACCGATGTCTAATCAGTACCTTAGACAAAATCCTATAGATTATAATTTTCATCATGTGCCTTTTTAATTGGTTAATTAATTTATTGATATGCAAAACTTGTACACAAAAACTAGTCATTAGTAGCACCACATGTTCAGTACAAACTATATATGTTTGAAAGCTTTTTTTGGTACTTTCCAGGCTGCATGTCTCTCTCCACACAGTGCCACAAGAAGACTTTCACTTGTCCTTCAATGGACTATGGGCATCTTTCCTGCCAGTCTCTACTTTAGTTGCACAGCTACGATAGTTAGACTTTGAATTTTTTGTATCTTCATATCATTGTTAATGACCTTTGCCTAGTGTCACTTGAGCATTCATCTGGTCAATGAGAATCTTTTTACGCTTGGGATGTAAGCTGGCTGAGATAGGGACCTTTCGTTACATACGTGTACAGTGCTGTCAACACAGTCCTCAATCTGGAGCCACCAGAACTCTACTCTTGAAGTGTTTCAAAGCATCTGAAACTGGCAGCAGAATTTAACACTTCCAGTTTGTATCCAGTTGGCATTATCAATCTGTTTCGGTATGTGCCCGAGTGCTGTTTAAAGATCTGTAATAATCAACAAATTTCTATCATTACAGAGCTGAGACTATGGCATTTAATTTCAAAATAGCAGCACGAGCTCACAATTTAAACAGGAATCACTTAGAAATAAGAATACTGCTTCTGATTCCTTTTCTAGAATATGCCCATCTACTGTGATTTACATTAAAAATAATTTGTAAGCTAGGGATTCTTTAAGTTATAATACCTGTTAGTGTCATGTATTCACTGTGTGCAATTAAAAGTTTAGAGTGACATACTGTCAGCAGAAATAAACTCTAGAAATAAATAAAAAGTGCAGTTTTGCACAAAAAAGGACCCAGTCCTGCTCTGCAAGCCACACAACACCTCACTGTTGTGAATTGGGCAGTTCTCTATTTGCACATCACAGTGAAAATCAGAGTCCTAATGACAACTGATTATTATCGTATGTACTATAATTAAATTACAGACAGCTTCCATTTTCTACTTGTCTCTCACTGCACGTGGGAATAGAGTTGTATTTAATAATTCAAGCATCAATTTTTGCAAAATGCATGCCCTGATCCGAGGTTTTTTCCATTATTACAAAAAGAGCTCAGGTCACAAAATGATCTGTAGTTGAAAAAAAGTCATAGTAACAAAAAGTCAAAGACGATGCACACAAACGAATAAGGATGGCTATAATAAGATATCTGGAGTTAGAGAAATTTATGGCATACATATGGGAGGAAAAAGGAGACAAAAACAGAGCAAATACACTACAGCAATGAATGACGGCATTTAATGACAGTCTTGATTACTAAAGCATCTTACAAACCTGATGGTATTTGGGACATTGGAATGAACTCTGTAGTGATCTGAAAAGGCAGTATTTTTAAGGAAAGATACCTTTAATAGTCCAACCACAGTATGATAAAAAGAGGAGAGCCTTCAGGTGCGTATCTTTATTTTCCACACAGACTTTCAACACCATCCTCTGTTTTGAAGCGTTCATTTCCCCAAAGAGTTGAATCTTTTCCAGCAGTTTGTCAACATATTCCAGAAAACAAATGATCTGCCTCTTTGAAGAACTATATATTTGTCAGAAAATCAAGTGCTACTACTAACTTCCAATGTACAATTGATTTAATTTGGATCGGCTTGTATCACAAGAATATAAAAAATATCCTACAACTATTCAGGAGTATTTTGCTATTACCTCCAAAGGTAATACAAGAGGCTTTCCTTACCAAGAGCCTTGCATAATATATTTGTGTTCTCATACTTAAACATAATCAAATTTCTGAATGCAATGCTGTACTGGGTTTACGTGGTGAGGTGCTGGCAGCAGGGCAGGGGGCTGCAGGGCGGCCTCTGTGAGGAGAGGCCGGGGCTGCCCCGGCCGGACACAGCCGGTTCCAGCCGGTTCCACCACAGGGCACAGCTGAGCCCTGCGGCCGTGTACGGGGAGCGTCCAGATAAACGTATTTAAGAAAGAGAAGAAAACACTGGACAGATTGAGGGCGGGAGAGAAAGAGAGTGAGGGACAGCCCTGCGAACACCAAGGGCAGAGAAGAAAAGAGGGGAAAAACTGCCGAGGTGCTGGAGCAGGTATTTCCCTGTAGCCTGTGGAGGACCCCACGCCAGAGTAGGTGGATATTCCCTGAGGGGACTGTGGCCTGTGGAGGACCCATGCTGGCGCAGGGGAAAAGTGTGAGGAGGAAGGGGGGGCAGAGAGGAGCCATTATGGACTGACGCCAACCCCCCGTTCCCTTCCCCACTCCGCACCACTCAGGTTTGGGGGAAGGTAAGAAAAAGTGGGAGTGAAGGAGTGAAGTTGAGCCTGGGAAAAATGCGGGCGAAGGTGTTCTTTCAATTTTTGGTTTTGTTTCTCACTGCCCAAATCTCTTTTAATTTGTACAAAATGATATTAATTTTTCCCAAGTCGAGCCTGTTTTGCCCATGATGATAACTGGTAAGCAATTTCCCTGTCTTCATCCCAGCCCATGAGTATTTCCCTCTTATTTTCTCCCCCTGCCCTGTTGAAGGGGGGAGTGACAGAGCAACTGGGTGGGAGTTTGGTCCTTGGCCAAGGGTAACCTGCTACAAACACATTTATTTTCCTTAAGACAAGTGCACTGTAATTCAATTTCCCATAAACTAGAATCCAAATGTACATATAATTCCTAATTTTCTATATTTCTATAATTTTGCCTTTTAGTAAGAGAAAGCCATCATAAAGTATTTTGTTACTGTATTTTATCTTTTCTTCTAGGTTGGAAGCTCAGAAAGAGCTGAGCAAACATGTCTTCACATTCAGTGATCCAGTTCTTAAAAAATGTTTTCATCCTAGTCCTGTTTTTCCTATTTGCTACACTGCAGAGTTCAATTTCTGTGTGTAAACAGAATATTTGATCTACTTCCTTGTATATGATCTATCATTATTTTATTAACATTCTGTTATTCAAAGAACCAAACTGGGAACAAAAAAAAAAAAAAAAAAAAAAAAAAAAAGAGGCAAAAATGTGTTCTGAGCATTGCAAACACCTGCAAGAGGGCACAGCTATTTCCTGATGAGCATTCAGCCATTATCAATCTGCCCTCTGTACACCCTTACGGTCATTGGAAGAAGATACCTTCCTTGCTTCTTAATTGCTGAAAGCCCTTTAAAAGGCTTTCCCTTTCCACCTTTTTCATTATTATAACAGCTACTAAATGCGATTACTTAAAATAAATACATGGCTCCTCAGCAACACTTTTCAATAGGAGTGTAGCCTGATCTGCTGCCCTGTGAAGGCAACATCCGTTGCCTCCAGCGGGCTGTGCAGAGGTGCATTGTGCATCGCTCTCTAAAACCCTGCTTGGCTGCTTTCCCAGATCACCCTCCATTCAGATCTGAGTTCTGAATGGTTTTCAATTAATGTAACAAGACTAATTAACTGTATAAGAGTAGGGATTTTCTTAGCATTACTGACAATGCATCTATTTAATAGTACCTTGGAAATTCAGTGCTTCTCATTCCAAAAGAAAAGTATACAAAGCCAGTGGGTTACTGGGGATGAAAATAAGGAGCATGAATTTCTTTCTTTGCCTCTGAACCTGAACAAATTACAAAGTTACTAGAAACAAGTAGTCTAATCAGAATGAGACACCTTTCTGACCGGTTCTCCAATAACTTTACCAGACAGCCTCTGCTGAAAGCAGTATCATACAGCATTGCTGTTTTGATTTCCTAACTGAATATTATCCCTGTACCGGTACCTAGCACTCAAGAATAAGAACTGTTAAAAATAGCCATCATGTAAAAAAGACGACTATCCCCTGGGCTCTTTTTCATGGTATTGTAATATGTTTGTGATCAAGTTTCAATACCAGACAGTGTTAATGAAAAGTTCCCTATATCATTTTGCCTAAACCATGGTTTGGTGTAGCACCCTGAATGTTGAGAGATCATTTAAGACTCTATTATTCAAGATCCTTACCTTAAGTTTGCCACCAAGTTTGCCAGTTAGTATCTCTTTTTGTTGTGGGGATAACATCACTTGTTTCAAGAAAGTGGAGTGTGACTTGGATTATGTGAGCTGTTAAACACCATCAGATGGTAATAAGTTTTGATAACCACAACCTTTTGACACTTGAATCATCTACCTGAACCTGAAAGTATAGGTATCCATTTGCTAGTCCTCTGAGACATCTGATTGAAGGTTTTATGGAAATGTATTTAAGAAAGATGTTTGAAGTATAACCTTATCTGTATAAGAAAGGCATTTTAGTAACATACTGTACTGGATACTTCATATATGATTCTGTGGCTGTGATGAGTACAATATATGGTATTGTAATAAGTATGTTATCTGATTCATGATTCCTTACTATCATCTTTATGCATGTTTCTGGGTTAGAAAAGACTTATTTTTATTATGAGACCTAGTTGCTAAAGAATGCTCATTATTTTTTTCATATGACACCTGAAAGTCAGTAGTAAAAGAAGGAATGAGAAGATGAAAGAAAATAGTAACACTTGCTTGTTTCATCTTATTGAATAGTAAACATCAAGATCTGGAAGGAACACACTTTACTAAGAAGAAAATTTATTAATATGCAATAATATATGCATCTTTCTAAAAATATTAGTCTTAGCTTTGGCACTAACATGTTATACTAGTATTTTGTGTTAAAAGCATTCTACTTAATACATGTGTATTTTCAGTCTGCAAACCAAGAATGATGCTCAAATTATAAGTAGCCCCTACAGTACAGACTGTTTAAGCGTGAGGAGGGAAATTCTCCCAGGAGTCTGGATGCATGCAAACTTGTAGATGTTTGGGTTTTTTTTGGGGGGGTTGGTTTTTTTGTTTTGGTTTTTTTTTTTTTTCCTCCAGTTGAGCTGAATCTTGAATGTTGTGGTCAGCAACTGAGTAGTAAACTGTGGTAATGGTATTTTCAGTTATTTCTTTGTTATTCTGCAGTCTCATCTTTACAGTTTCCTACTTTTTAAAAACAGCATTAGAAGTCACTAGGGAGTCACTTTTGCCCTTAAAGAGATTTCTTTGACTATAATATAAGTCAGGGCTATTCAGGATCTGATCTGAAGTTTATTCAATAAAAATAGAAAGATTGCCACCGATTTTACTGAGGTTTGAGTCAGACTTTTAAGTGGTGCACTGTGATCCCATGAGTTTTTAGTGGCATTTATCTGAAGGAAAAGGTCCTCACTATCTTTTGATGTGGACTATAGGTAGTTACTTTCGTCTCAGCAAAACAGATGCAAAACATTACTGTTCTGATTCTCCTCTTTGTGCTGAAGTAAATGTCTGAAAGATTCAAGGCAATGAAATATCAAACTAGGATAGGATCAAAGAATAATTTAAGAACAATAAACTGGCCAATGGAGACATATCTACTGAAGGGCAGAGCTCCTACTGATAATTAATGGAAACCCAATCAATAAATCACCTCTGAAATGTAGCAAATAACTCATTAGGAGCCACCTACTGAAACTGCTTACCTGATTAAAGACATATATGTCATGCGTTGTATATAGAACGAGGCCATTACTAATGCTCCATTCATGTACAATATATGAAAACTTCAATTTCTTTTCAAACCACTTCTGAGGAGAAGCTCATAGAAACAAGCTAAACCATTCATTGCTGACCTATGTCATCCTTTTTTATTTTCTTTTTAGAAAATCAGTTAGACAAAGATCAACAAATGTATTTTGCAATCTGTTACTATAAGTTAAAAAACGTGGTGCAGGAGCCAAAAATTAGAAAAGTGCTATCAGCAGCTTTGGCATTACTGCCTTCAAAAACACAGCAAGCCATCAACAGTACAGGGGAATGACAGCTTAGGGACAAGAATGGGAAATATGAACAAAAAAACCGATAAATGTTTATGCTGTTGTCTTTCTAACAGCATTTCATCCTTCATATTACTCTCAAATTGTCTATGCACTTGTTTTCCGTCTTTCTCCTATTTGTATGTGACAAGAGCTGTACCTTTTGTCATATAAAAATGAAACTCTTCCAACTGTAACTTCTAATTCTTCTAATCTTCCCCAAATTCCTATAATTCAAAATCCTGTAATTACCAAAATTGTTGTTAGGACACTAGACCTATTTAAAACCAATGCCATAGTTACTATTCTCTATTTTTTTATATGGAAATATCCTCAAAAGCACTTACACTTTAAGCTCTCAAATGCTATAAATTAAATTAGAAAAGTATTACATTTGTGAAACAGCTTTTTTACATGTGCTGGTGTCTCCATACATGAATCGTAGACTTTTTCTAGTTCTCTCAGTAATCTGCATTTAGCCAGTTTCCCAACCATTACACACTTCACAGAATCCCAGGGTCACAGAACAGCAGAGATCTAGTGCAACCCCCTTGCTCAGAGCAGGTTGCCCAGCACTGTGTCAAGCTGGGTTTTGAATATCAACAAGGATGGAAACTCTGCAACCTCTCCAGGCAACGTGTTCCAGTGTTCAACCACCCTCACAGTAAAGATATGTTTTCTTATATGCCTTTTTTTTTTTTTTTCTGTTTAGCTAAGACTTGCTTCAGTTAAGTGTCTGCATAACTTCCAAACACAAAAGAGCTCTTCAAGAACAAAAGCAAAAGAGCAGATCTACTGACAAGTTTCTTTCTAGGGCAGGACAGATGCACAAAAATAAGGATCAGTGAAGGCTACTAGTAAAAAGTAGTCTTCTTTAAACGTAAATAAATTTCTAAATTTAAATATAAATTTAAATTCTCAAGTAGTTAAGGAGTATATCCATTACTTCAGATTAAAAAAAAGCAAGATCAAGCCATTAAGTCATAAAGCATGTTATTTGGGTAATTAGTGCCAAGTGGGTGAAGGGAGGAGGAAGTACTGTACAAAATATTACCGAGTATATTGTTATGACAGAATTTCCATTATACTTACAGAAAGCTACTAGAAAACACATAATTCTTACTGGCCTTGGTTTTGTTTGCTAATATTACACCTCAAGTGGGTAACCACTTTCTTTGTAACTACCATGCAACAAAACTCTAGAAAAGAAGCATCCTTTCAAGTCAGAGTTCATAACTCCAAATTCCCATCCTGAGGATAAGAAGTGTGCTTTTCTTCTGTTCAGCTGACAGGTTTACCTTGAAGACTCTAAATGGTTCTGACTTGAGAACAAACTTGTTCTTTCATGACATCATGATTTAAATTATACCCAGTCAAAATTTTTTGAGTTGATTTCCAGTGAGGTTTTGCTTGTTTTAAGTTTGGTTTTGTTGATTGAGGAGAAAGTTTGGGATTTTTTCACTCCAAGTTTGAGAGGTTTGTATTCCATTTTAGACCCCCTTGCACCCTTTCCTACTGACACAAACACATGAATGCTCTCAAAGGGGTTACTAAGGAAACCAGAAACTATGGTAACCTAGACTAGAAGCACTCTTATTTGTCCAAGGAGAGCGAAAGGAAAATTCAGGCAATGCACACTGCAGTCACACTGAAGGTCCTGATCTTTCCTTTTCTCTTCAGCTCCAGCAGACCTACTGTTTCTCATATTCCCCTTCCAGCAAAGCTATCAAACCAGAATTTTGACAGATAAAAGGGGAGAAACATCACTGCAATAATGTAGATGAACGTAAACGAGCTTAAATCGATTTGGGCAGTATTACTACACCAAACTGGTAAATGTATTTAATTTTTCCATTTACCATTAGGTCAAAACCCCCTTTAACTTCAATTATTCTTCTAGCATTAACATAGCAGCTAGGTCAGCAGTGCACCACATTGCCTGCCTTTGCTCTGAGGAGTAAGGTGTTGTGTTAGGAATACTCTTCGCAGAACCTCTTGTCAAAGCTGTCACCCTGCACATGCTTATACTCACTTTTAGTTCTGCTGTCATAAATAGCCTTACTCAATAAAAGCTATCGATAGCTAGCAAATGCTCTATCATTGCTAAGTAATGGTGCTTCATTAGAAGTGAAGGGAGCTCAGAAGCTCTTCAAACTGGTCAGGAGATATTTCATTTGTGCCTTGTAGAAACAATCCTTTTACCACTGAACTCAGCAACAAAACATACTTTGTGGGGCACCCAGCAAAATTTAGGAATGTATAATGAAAAAATAACAGATGTCATAATAAAGGAAGATTTTAATCTTGACCATGTTCATTCCTTTAAAGCTTTGTGGAAAATAAGAGCTGTTTATGCTGCAGGATAAACTCATTAATTTAGAAACAGGGAAATACAAGTTGCCTATGGCTGAATACATTTGTGTATCTTTGCTAATGGTCTGATTCAGCAAGCCGGAGTGGAATATTGAACAGCACCAATGCAAATACATTTGCTGAAATTAGTGAGATTATTCCCATGGGGTCATTTGAATCAGGGTTGCAGGACTGGACCTTGTGTTAGCAAAAAGTGTAAGTTGTGTCAGAAAAAATTGGCTACAATGTTCAGTGTAATGCTTAATGTATTGGTGCAAGAAATTGCTAGCATCAAGTATTTTTCTAAGCGAAGCACCCAGAGAAGAATGTGGTTTTCTTATTTAAGCAAGAATAGCAAGTAGATTTGTAAAAGTTCATGCTCTTTAAGCATGGCTTCTGGAAAATTAAAAAATCAGGAAAAAACTGTCTGTATATATCATACATTACTGAATTAGGAAAGAACATGAAACAGACAAGTTATATGATTGGTATATTTCTATTACTGAGTAGATGTGGTCATCAACAGCAAATTGATTAGCATCACACACAAAATGGTTGTTGCTGAAGAAAACATTCCAAGCAAAACTGTGGCATTTTGTGCATGTAAGCTAGAGAGACAAGAGATGATGTGAAATCCCTCCCATTTAGCATATCCACTTCAGAGGTAGCCAGGATTTTGTTGCTATGCAAGAGGGAGGAAGCTGACCTGTGCTGAATGGTACACAGAGCTTTTTAGTGACACAAGCAAAAACACAGGAGCTAGGAAAAAAAGTCTGATACTAACAGATTAAAGGAGTTAATTAAATGAGGAAGTCACGTTATAAAACGGCACGAAGTCCTCTTTGCTATCTGCATGAATTATGACCTGAGGCTGCAGTACATATTTTGTTAGATTAGCAAATATTTACAAAATAAAGTATGGTTCAGAGGACATAAAATGTGTGGATTAGGTACTACAAACATACATGAAATTTTACTGCTATCATTTGCTAATTAATATTTTAATGGGAGGGTTGACCATATCATACGGAGAACTGTTTTCCATAATCACAATTTAGATGAACGTTATTCTTGCTTTGACAAATACTTTGGAGAAAAAAAAGAAAGCTAATGCATATATTGGCTAGAAAAAATTATTTTATGCTAAGTCCATTTGTACTGTATGTGATATGCTAATATGCACCATTTGAATCAACAGTTTCACTCCCTGTTTGCATTTGCAGGTTAAAACTCTTGTTTATGCAACTAGGGGCACAGATTACAAAGGAGCTGTTGCTCAGTTTTCATGCTGGAAGCACTGCAGAAACCCCACAAACTCCTCTTGGGGAGCCCATGGATCTTGTTGGGAGGAACGTTAAAGACAGAGAACAGAAAGCAGAGAAAGCAAATTAAAAGCAGGAACTTTTCTCTGCTCCAGAACCCAGATGTACCAAAGGAGGAGGAAAGTCTCACCTGAGAGCTCCAGAGAAGAAGGAAACCTTTGCTACTCAGCAAATCTGTAGAGGGAGAGACGTGAGGAATGGAGGCATGAAGGGAAATAGTTAAAGTGCTCTTTCCCTACCTGCTCACAAACCTGCAGACAGAGCTCTAGAAAAGTGGCTAATAGTCTGCTTGATGACTTGTCAGGCTTGACTTACTTATCTGTCCTCTTCCCTGTAAGTGGAAGGGAAGAAACAAGATACAGGAAATAATGGGTTTCCTTATATCTTCCTTCTTTATTAAACCCCTCTACTGTTATACTGTATGTCTCCTATAGCAGCATGATAGGACCTGCAAGTTCTTCTTAAGCAGAACTTTATTATGACCGATGTTAACCGTGCCTTCCGGTTCTGTCTTACTCAGTGTTTATGGTATTGTGCTTTTGCTCTGTCAGACATGGTAGCTGTATTTTCTCAGGGCGAATTGTTAGAGTAGCTAATCCAAAAAAAGAGGGAGCATAACTTACTGCTGGAGGCTTGCTTTTGTTGCCTTATGACTAAGCCAGTACTTTAAACTTTCAGGAGCAGTGAAGAATGACTGGTTGTAAGGACATTATCCTTGAAAAGAAAGGCAATGCTGTCTTTTGCTTAAAATCAGCCTATTAATATGATTTCACCAGATTTTCATAACAAATTTGGCTCTATAAGCAGATATAAGTCCATGCCAAAAAATAAAATGATTCTTTGATTCCTTGTTTTGGCTGTATCAGTCCACTTTAATTCCATTCCCTTTGATGTCTGACAGATTTATCTCAATATTTTAAACCAGGCCTATTCCCTAACTCATTGCCATAATTTAGGTGGCCCACTGCAATTTTTCAATATATAGATTTAATCTTCTAAATTTAGCCATTTGATTTTCAATATGAAACTGAACAAAATAATGGGAAAGGAAAATAAAAACTGATGTTGAGGATGTGTACACTTTTTTCATTACTAGCATACAGAAAATCCAGTCTCTTTACTGGGGAATAACAGGAAGATTTAAGAGCCCAAACAGTTTATGACTGTTAAATGGACTTTTGCTACCTATTGGTATTCATGTGTCCAGACATATTTTTCACTTTAGATTCCCTATTGCTTCTGGCTACAGCTACAGAAAGTGATGAGTCCACCAACCAGTCAAGTGTGGATAACTCCAGTTTCTGGAGCATCTAAAATTTTCACCTGTGTTTAGGCAACTGAATTCTTCTCAATCTGCCTACTATACAGAATAAAGCTTACCTGTTGAATTAGGTTTTCTATTGAATATCTGCTGTTAGTGATCCAGTGGTCCATGAAATTCATTCTGTGGAGCCATTCTGCCTCTGAGCCCATGACTGCATCACAGCTGGGTCTGTATTTCTATTTTATTTTTCTTCTGTGTTCAAGTTCTTGGCTGTTTCTTTAAGTAGAGAATATGCAAGTCAGATTTTTCAGCAGATCTACTTGCCAAAGAATACCATTTAATCACCTAGTGTGACTTTCTGTATGTCAAAGGCTGTTACATTGCATACTGATCTCCCCCTATAATCTGAAGATTTCTGTTAGCAAAAATCATTCCAAATGTCAGGAGACTGAACAGTGGCATATTCATTGTCCTGGATGATCTATTGAAAGCAGCAGCAGAAGTTCACACTTTCCAAATCTAGTGATGGAGATAAGAACTTGTGAGCTGCATACTTCAGTCAGACATGCTAAGAAAGTGGACTGCAGCAAAGAAAGCAGATTGACCTTCTCTGTTGTTGACCAATATAATGTCTTAAAAAAAAAGCTTTCTCTCCCTCTGATTGCATCTCTCAGTTGTGTGTTGCAGAGGAAAGGAAGGGAAATATTCCTAATGTAATTAAGGAACTGACTAAATCCCTGAAGCATGAGTTTTGATAAATAAAATACTACATGAATGCCAGACCAGTCTTACTGTTCTCCAGTTCTTTTTAAAATTGGCAGATGGGGATTTACCAGAGGCTAAAGTGACCCCAGGCCCTCATTCAGATCACTCTTCCTCCCAGTTGTTCCCGTCACAGATCCGTGCACGCTACTTTGGCTTTTTTCCATCTCCTGGGACACCAACTTTGTGGAGGAATGTGCCTGCTTCTGCTCCCTTGCTGGCGAGAGCTCCTGATGCATGTGAGAAGCTGGAGCACAGAGGCATCTGTACCACTCCCAGGGGCAGTACATACCCACAAACCCCTGCTTACACATTGCTGGCAATGTGAGCCATTGTACAGCTGGCCATGGGAGCCCTTCTTTGCCGCAGGGGGTGATTGCTGGCCTGGAGTCCCTGATTCACCCTCAAGCTTGTCCATGTCTGACATTGGAACTACACCAAGAGTCCCCCAGTCCTAGTCAGAATAGCCCTAGACTGTTCCAGTGAGCTCCTCAGCTAGTCTGTGTGGATCTTGGATGTAAGATACTCAGCTTTAACTGAAATAATTCATTCTAGCAAATGCTCCTTCACATCTTTCTTTGTCAACAGATGGTAAACTTTTATTGCATCCTTGACATCATATGGGATGTAACATCTCCTTCTGCTTCATTACAAACACAGAATAGAATGTGACTTCAATATCTACATCTAGCAACGAACATAGTAATGGACTTTGGGTTTTTTTGGTGTTTTGGCCATAGTCAGCCCTGGATTATGCTGGAGAAAGGTGACTAGGAAGCTCTAGGCTAGTGGAAAAACCTGGATGTTGTGAATATTATGAATCTGGCTGAAAAGCAAAATGTTTTTGTAGTTATTTGGAACTTACTTTGGGCTCAGTAAAGCTTTTTTAGCTCCAAAGCTCAGCAGTGGCTTTTCCAGGTACCTGCTGGCTTTGTACCTTGGGTGTCTTTTGGTCATATCCCTGGGTAACTTGGGTGCTGGGCTTAAGCCTGCTCACATTCTGCTGTTCACATGCTACTGTGCCCATTTAAGAAGCTCTCCTGGAATTAGGGTGCTGAGAAGTGCAATCCTGAGGCACTGAGATGATTCTCCAGGAGCAAAATTAGGGCTTCTGAGTTTACAACTTCAGCCTTTGTGTCACATGAAAGAAGTTGAACTGTTGCTGGGCAAGAGTTGTCCTGGGATTAATGTACCTCTGTCTTGTCGTTTCTGGGGTTGAGCCAGCAAAGCTCTGTCAGACCCAGCATGTTCTGCATCCATAGCAATAATGATTCACAATCTTGGTAAATGTCAGTTGACTTTGTGTTTAGATAAGTAGTTCCATGAACAGTGGAACTAATGAAGTCTGGTTTGTTACGAGTTTGTATCTTGTGGTTAATTGACTTTTTAACTATATTATACTAAACCACAGCATGATCCCACCCTTCTTGGACATCAAATAGCATAAGCAGAATTTGTATAATCATGTTTAAAGTGTGAAGTACAGAAGTTTATATTTTTGGGTCCCTTCCAGTATGAAGTCAGCCTTTTTTTAATCAACTGCAACCTTTAATATGCTTAAAAGGATCTGTAATCAAAAGCTGATGATATACCCAGCAAATATGACAACAAACTCAATTTTTCTTATTACCCAGGCTCTCATAACAATAGAGTTTGGAATGGGAACAATTAAAAGAGAAGAGTTTGCAGAGGGAGGAAAGCATAGCATAATTAAGCTTAGATTTTGTTTACCTGATTGCCTGGGGTGAGAGGAAAAGACATGCCACTTATTTATAAATCTAAATAACTAATTGAAATAAAATGTGAGTATGCAAGTGCAGAGAAGCATTAGAACCAGATCATAGAGTTTAATTGTGTGTTGTATTTGCCAAAGACATGCTGTTACACTGAGATCAAATTAATAGCTGAAATCAGGCAGGTAAAAACAAGTATGTGTGGGGCCTTCATCATACCTTTTATCAGGGCATTCAGTTTTTAATAAACAAATAAGAAGAAAACTGTGCACTATATCCACTTTTATTAAAAACAAATTGAGGTTCTGGTCTTTCAGGAGATCATCATTTTTGGCAGAGGCCAAAAGGTGAAGAAAGAATAAAAACTGTACTCCTCTGCAAATGATGAACAAACTTTTACGTCAGTATGAGCTCTCAGAAAGATTTCTCAAAAATACAAATGCTAAATAAAAGTGTAATGAACATTAGTATATTCTATTTTTGTACAAGATCTGTTAATAGGGTACCTGATTCTCCTTATACCTGTTTTATATCAGTATTATAGTCAGTGAAGTGACACCCAGGGTTTTTTTTTCCTTGCTTTTCTCTGCCTAAGAAGGAACATAGTTCTTGTGAGCTGCTATTCTGTACAAGATTTGTAACTTAAGTTATATTTAAAATTAATGACAAATAGCCTTTGGATAGATGTAAACTATGATAAATCTTCCTCAACTGTACTAAAAATATATTTAAAAATATGGCACCACTGCCTCCACCCCCCAGATGTGAGGAAGGGCCATTGCCCAATTAAAAACATATTTACGCCTTTTCTGAGTACAGGTATTTTTTCTGTTAACATTCCCTTTAGTACTCCAGAGAAGTAAGTTCTCCCTCCATTAAGAAACCAGAATAATTAGAGTTGAGGTCAAAACCTGACAAAGGCAATGCTTTTGAGAAGGATGTGGGACAACATGTGGAATGATGTGGGATTTCCAGTCCATCGACATTATGAGTCTTCATTTTCCCTTAGGAAACAACATGCAATATTTACAAGCCCTTGTCAAATTTTAGAATCTTGAAGTGAACAGTTTAATAATGATTGCTTACAATTTTCAGTCTAATATTCTAAAAAATGAGCATTGAAAACCAAACCCAAAAAAATAAAACTCTTCTGTTAGTGAGCAGTGCCTCCAAGAAAATCATGTCGCTTATGCTTAGCTCATTGTACATCCTTTATTCTGGTGCCTAACTTTAGGCATCCATGTCTGAAAACTGTGGTATGGTTTTCAGTAATAGACACTTTCAAGAGTGTCTGCTGACTTCTGCACACAAGCCCTTCCCCTCTGCTTTCATCTTGAATTACTATTGGAATTCAAATAGGCACACTTTGGTGTATCTCTAGCATAGTATTGAGAAGTCCGTGTAAGCACTAACAAATACAGCTACAAAAGGGAATCTGTTAAAGACCACTTAATAAAAATAGAAAACATCTGACTGTAAAGTGTGGAGAGGAAAAAGTATAATTACTTTTAAAAGCAAGTGTAGGAGAATTTATGGAGCAAGAACCTCTAATCACTGTTAGAGGTTTTAAAATCAAATGTAGTAATTTTATAATACATGAATTGACCATGAAGCAACGATATTTTGAACTTCATTATAATGGATAAATTTGACTGAGCTGGAAGTTCAATAAATTTGGCTCCTTTAGAAAGAGTTATTAGAAAATAGGTGTTCTGATTAAATCTAGAGAATTATCAGAAAATTTTCAAAGTCATGATTCTGTATCAGGAAAGAGCCTAATTTTCTTAAAAGATCACCCTAGTTCAGTGATGGAATGAAGATAACAGAAATAGAAAAACAGTCTATGAAATTGAAGAAAAGCAGAAGAGAGAGAAATGAACTTCAATCTAGAGCATAGAAAGTTGATAATAAAATAGGAATTGCAAAAAAAGTCATGGCTGCCAGTAAAAAGGGTAATAGAATTTTTATTTTCAGTTATGTTGGGAACAAAGAAGATCCTACTAATGGGATAGGCCATTATGAAATTGGACATGGCTAAAGTGAAGATAATTACTCGGGAAATATTCAACAACTGTTCCTGTTCCCTATTTGGAAAGGTTGATGTACAGGAGTTACATAATAACAAGGAAGAACTTTCTAGCCTGCTCACAGAAGTAGAGCTGATACCACTGCTGATGTCAATAACTGGAGTCTAGAGTTTGAAAAGAGTTGGCTAAGATATCTAGTCTGCTAGTGTTAATTTTAATAAACATTTGAATACCGGGGAAGTTCCATACAGTTGAAAACTAACCACATTTGTGCCAGTAATTCAAAAGGGCAAAAGAGGTAGCTATGTAAATATATTCTGGTTATCCTGAAATCAAACCCAAATGAAATAATGTGAAAGGTGTTATCTGATAAAACATTAAAGAATAGGAATACAATTTATTGTAGTTAATGTGACTTTAAGGAAATAGATCATTTCAAACAGGCCTGATTTTTTTTATTGCATTGAATGTAAAGTTTGGTGCTTAAAATTTCCTGTAGATACAGAATATATAAGTTTTTGTAATAAGTACAGTGAATAATATTCTGGTGAAAAATTAGATTTATAGCACAGCAACAAAGCACTTCATAAATGGACTGAGGATTAGATGTATGACAGATTTCAAGTGCTTGCCAATGGTGACTCATCATCAAATGGTGGATTTCCTAGTGAGGTACTTCTCAGATTTATTTTAGGCTGTTTTTTCAACATTTCAGCAATGGTATGAGGAAGTAAATATGAAATCAGTGATGATAAAATGTGCGGATGGAGATGTAAATAACGCTGAAGATTTGGCAGTGTTTTAGAGGAATCTGGACTGCTTGATTAGCTGGATCTATTCAAGAAATACTCCTATTCATGAGAACCATATGTAAGAGTGTTTGTTCATCAATGAACTGAGACTTTAGGTGACTTCAGCCTGGAAAATGGTGTATATGGGTGATAGTTTCAGTCTTACCTGTGTCTTTTGCTGTGTGAGTTTTTCCTCTAACACAGTCTACATTTCTGTATCTATAAGTTTAGCCCAGCAGTTCTGGTCCTTTTCATAGATGTTCAGATTTTTTGGCTATGCTTTTCTTCCACTTCGCATGCATGAAAATATTTCTTGTGAGGATCTTAGTATAATCTTGTGGTGGGTTGACCCTGGCTGGACGCCAGGTGCCCACCAAAGCCGTTCTATCACTCCCTCCTCCTCAGCTGGACAGGGGAGAGAAAATATAACAAAGGGCTTGTGGGTCGAAATAAGGACAGGAGAGATCACTCACCAGTTACCATCATGGGCAAAACAGACTCAGCTTGGGGAAAATTAACTCAATTTATTACAAATCAACCAGAGTAGGGTAATGATAAATAAAACCAAATCTCAGAACACCTTCCCTCCACCCCTTCCTTCTTCCTGGGCACAACTTCACTCCCGGATTCTCTACCTAACCCCCCCCAGCGGCACAGGGGGACGGGGAATGGGGTTTACGGTCAGTTCATCACACATTATTTCTGCCGCCTCATCCTCCTCGGGGCAGGACTCCTCACTCTCTTCTCCTGCTCCAGTGTGGGGTCCCTCCCACGGGAGACAGTCCTCCATGAACTTCTCCAACGTGGGTCCTTCCCACGGGCTGCAGTTCTTCATGAACTGCTCCAGCATGGGTCCATTCCATGGTGTGCAGTCCTTCAGAAGCTCCAGCATGGGTCTGCTCCAGCATGGGTCTCCCACAGGGTCACAAGTCTTGCCAGAAAACCTGCTCCGTGGGCTCCTCTTTCCACAGATCCGCAGGTCCTGCCAGGAGCCTGCTCCAGCGCGGGCTTCCTACAGGGTCACAGCCTCCTTCGGGCACATCCACCTGCTCTGGCGTGGGGTTCTCCATGGGCTGCAGGTGGATATCTGCTCCACTGTGGACCTCCATGGACTGCAGGGGGACAGCCTGCCTCACCATGGTCTTCACCATGGGCTGCTGGAGAATCTCTGCTCCGGCGCCTGGAGCATCTCCTCCTCTTCCTTCTTCACTGACCTTGGTGTCAGCAGGGTTGTTTCTCTTACATGTTCTCACTCTGCCATTTCTGTCTGTCCCAGCAATTTTTTTTCCTTCTTAAAAATGTTATCACAGAGTCGTTACCACTATTGCTGATTGGCTCGGCCTTGGCCAGCGGCAGGTCCATCTTGGAGCCGGCTGGCATTGGCTCTGTTGGACACAGGGGAAGCTTCTGGCAGCTTCTTACAGAAGCCACCCCTGTAATCCCCCTTGCTACAAAAACCTTGCCACACAAAGCCAATACAAATCTGTATGATAAAATGTACACACACAACACATATGTGTGTGCCTTGAACTTTCAGTATGTTGGCTATGGACTGTAATGGGAGTAGCAGTGCAACAGTCACCTAAAAGATAAATTGAACATACGCAGGTGTACACAGTATTTTTGGAAGGGTGGCTACCCGCACATATGCAACGTATTTCTTACATTAAAAAAAAAAAAAAATTAACCTTAGCCTTCTCTCATAAAATCTCTGAAGTACTGGAAAATATCCCTAATCTATGTATTCTACCATTTAACTTAAACAATGCATTGTCTTGTTGTTTTTTTTTTTCTTTTTCTCTAGCAGTGATCACCACATGCAACTATTCTACTGGTTCTTTTGTTTGCTCTTTGATTCCCAGAGTGATGTGTCTCTTCTGATATGCATCCTTTCCCTTGGGACAAAGTGAAAGTTTGGGGTCCATTCCCTATATTCTATACTCCGGTGAGAAAAATATCCACCTGGGAAGTCACCTTAAACTCTCCCTCAGTTGTTTTAGCCCCCTTTTCCTTCAGTAAACATGTTCATTCATTTAAAAATATACTAATACTACTGCAAATTCCATATTTTCCAGTTTATTTACTATCAGATTAAGTTCACATTGTTTGTTTACCTGGGCAGTATTTTTTACAACCCTGAGTGCTATCAATATAAATTTTAAAACATGAGGCTTTTTTGAAACTAATGTAACTGCTTTTGGCACCATACCACCAATGCACTAATTAAAAACTAACATATCTTTTGCAACAAGGCTCTTAGTATTATCATCTGCTGCTGCAGTTCTGTGCCTTGTGCCTATGAAGTGAACTTTGAGCTAAAGGGCTTTCTTCTCTTTGCTTTTACTGTTTTACATCTTCTTTCAAATATTGGATCATAATTTGGTTTGTATTGTTTGGCCAAGTGACTTTAGTGCAGCTCTTGAAGACTCATTTGAAGTATGTCTGCTTGGCTGCTTACAGGTTCATTTCTTGTAGTATTTTGTGTTCTTCGTAACATCAGAATGTCATCTAGGTTGCATAAACCTTACTTTGATTTGGGTGACTTTGATTAGAAAGTTCTAAGTACTATTTTAGGATAAATTTCACTCTACAGATTTTATATCCCAGATCCCAATTATGATTTTTTTACTTTAGCAGAAACTCAATCTCCCACAATTGCAATATTAGCTTTTCAGTTTTCTGTCAGTCAAACAAATAGCTTCTTCATTCTTTGAACTGTTACATAAAACATATAAATTGTGTTTTATTTTTAATGTGACAATGCAGAACTTCTCACATTTCAAAATCACAACTTCATAGCTATCCTCCTCTGCCTGAATTAACTGAAATCTGTTAAACACACGTACATTAGAATAATTGCTTATCAGATTAGAGCTGCTCCTGATTCTTCCTTTAAGCTAGCAACTGTCTAATATTATGGGAAGTTTTAGGAAAAACACAATGCTAGTTTAAGACATGCTCAGAAAGTAAGTGAGGTTATTGGCTTAGAATTCTGTAGAAGAAAATGTGAACTACACCAAGCTAACTGTGGCTTTTATATTCATAAGAATCATGTATGTGCAAGTGTGTGTCCAAGTGCGGGCAAATTAAAAAAAATAGAGGACAGTTAAATGTTGAAATGTGAATGACTCAATTTTTTGAAATGTTGAATATTAGGAGCAAATTAATATGGTATCCATCCTCATAAAGACAAGCGCTTTATCAGGTTACAGCAAACAATGTTTGCATGGATTTATAATAAACACAGATTCTCAATTTTAATTGAAAAGCAATCTGTGTGCCTGAAAGCTTATTTTTTTCCAACTATGCCAGTAGATATAATAGCAGTTATATCCTTGCTTCATTTTAATTGACTGCATCCTCCATATTGGCTTTCTATAACATTTCCAAGTTTGAAGTTACTTTGGCAGGTGTTGGCAGTGAGACATTGTGCAGGTCCTGAGAAACAAATGGATGCTACAGGGTAGGGTAGGGTAGGGTACTGTTGGGCTCCCAGTGGCTTCCCTTCTTGCTGAAAAGGATGCTCAGCTGTCGGAGGGATTGCTGGTGAGGATATGGGGCTCTGAGGGATTCCCCACATGGGCCTAACAACTTGATAATTTCCAGTGAGGGACAGCAACCATGAAAAAAAGAGGAGAGACACAGTAGGATGGCCCTTAGCTTCTGTGATTTTTAAGATGACTAACAAATAAGATATTGCTCTGCTGCAGATTATATAAAGCCACTATTATTAATAGTTCAGAGTCTCTGGAGGTCAGTGCAGACAAACTTGTGGGTTCCACCTTGAAATACTGCCAGGTTTGGCTCCGAGTTCACAGCAATTGAGGTATTGCCTAAGGCTCATACAGGAATGCAAACTGTATGTCAGAATATCTAATTAGTGGCATTATCACTTCAGTGAGCCCTTATGTGGATGGTGTTCCACACACTACGAGGTGGACGTAAAAAATTGAAAGAATCCATGAATATCTGTAAAAAGACCTGACCTGCAGAAACCTGATGCAGGTCCTGCAGCCCAGCATAGAAGCTGTTGGGAAAATTCAAAGACTTTATATTGAGAATATTGACTAATAGATTTTAAAAAACAGTAGCTGCAGAACTCCATGACTGAAGAAGAATATTGCCTCATGTTTCTATATGATCCGGGGATGGAAACATTAGAAAGCATTAATTTACCCTCTGTGATATATGAAAGAAATAGTTTCTGAGAATTTCAGATTCATAAGAAGGAGATAAAGAAGTTTTTCAGCTCCAAACACTAAGCCTTGTGTTGCGATACAATTGCAAGCATGTACCTTCAACCCCCCTACCAACATGGATCTCAGACAATGAGGAAAATCATTGCTCAAAGAATTCTTTAGAGCTGCTCCTCCCTTGTGTCCAAATTAATCTGAATTAGTCATCTAAAGGGAGAGAAGGTGGAGCTAAATGATTTTTTATATATATTTATGTTAAAAGGAGTCTTAAATCTGCTGAATATAAGTTTACTTATGGAGTTTATAAATAAATACAATAGAAAAATCTAAAAAGCATCAGGTGAAAGTGGGTGTAACTACCAAAGACCAGCACATAACTGGCTCTTGATGAATGGTAAAGCTAATGACTTCTTTGCGTCTGTAATATAATACTTAATGACTTATTTTATTAAAAATGTGTTTGTGGGAAAAATGGGTAGGCAAAAGTGTGAAGAGATATGTCATTTCTGTAAAAGACAAGTAGGAGGAGAATGAGAGAAAATTTTATATAAAGCTTAACAGAGAAGCTGAGAGAACATCATTAAAGACAGTGGTGTTTTCTGAGGTTAGTAAGTTTGTTCAAAGCTCTTATACTTGTTAAAAAAAATCACAGGAAGGGATTTTCCACCTGACACAGGACAGTTGGTTGTTGTTTTTATTTATTATTATGTAGTCATGCCTGCAGAAATATTGGCCTTTGTGTACACTTGACTGTCACTAAGAATGTGACTGTTTCAGGATTCTTTGAAAATTGGGCCCATAAACTTTTTAAGGCTTTGTGTGGAGGACTTTTAACATACAGACTTCTGTGCTTTTGAAGGATTTGGCTTATGATTTAAAAAAGGAATAAGTAAAAGTATTATATTAGAAGTTTTTACAGTTGCGTTTTATGGAACATTTAATACCAAATTATTGAGTGTCTATGAGACATCTTTTCTTCACCAAAATACATTCAAAGTAGAGATTTCTGAAGCTATACAGTTATTGCTGTCATTTCATTTAGAAAGGGTGGATTGCTTTATTCTCAAGGGTTACATAAATTTATGCAGAGGACTTTCCACTTTAAAAGCAATTTAATTTTTGACATATGCTTACACTTGTTTTTCCCTTAGATGTTTTATGTTATAATTGAGCTGAACATGAAACTTGCAGTTACAAATTCCACATATTTCTGTTAAAAGTAGTTCTCTTGAGGATGACGTGAATTATTTGCAAAGATATTTCATAGGTAACAAGCAATTTCCATCTTTAAGGAAGCTAATAATACAGTTTAGACTAGAAACTTGGTATAGTGATACAAATCTTTGGGAACACACCAGACAGAATATCCTGCGTGACATTATTTGGTCTAACCATGCATATACATCTTTTACTAGTTTCTGATCATCACTCTAATGTATTTCTTACACTTTCAAACAGAGTGTATAGCATGAAGTTCACACAAATTTGGGTTAAGGGTCAAAAAAGATAAAGCGTCTCTGGCAGAGCTTTCTCTCTAGGATGCAGAGCAAGCTTTCTTTGTGTATAGCTAGCACATATTTTTAATCTGATGGATGGAAGAGATTATGTGTGCCCTGGGAGAAGTGCTACATCACCAAAGGCTTCCCTGGAATGTCAGCGTATTTTTCCTTGTACTTACATATGCTATACAAAAACCTTACCAAGTTATAGTCTACTGGACAGCACACTGTTAATTCCCATCTGTACTTAGTGAAGACATGTTACAAAATTAAATGCTTCTCAGGGGAAAATTAGTAAATGAATTATTAAAATACATTTTGACCAGTAGTTTTCTATTTTGCCAAGAATTAGGTGGAACAGCTACAGATATAGCAGGTAAATATGGCTCACGCATTGACATGTTACATTTATTTTATATTCATGTTATTTTAAACTGAAATTTTAGGGCTTTTTTTTTCATTTCCAGAAGGCAGAAAATCTGAAAAATACAGAGTACATAATTTAATAGAGTTCAGGATATAGGAAACCAATTAGGTCTTGAACTCCAAGGCTGAGATTCACTGGTTTAAGTAAGTGCTTTTTTTTCATTTTCCATTAAACCACCAGATTAGTGATTGGCTTGGCATGATCACCAAAAGATTTATAGATCTGTACTTAAAGGAGTGCTACAGGCTTTTATTGTGCTACAGGAGTACTCTCAATAGACTACGGAGCTCTCACTGAAGTAAATAAAAACCATAGTTTATATTCATATGCAAAGTAAAGCTTTCTTTAAAGTCTGTGATTAGTAACATGTTTGAGGTTAAGCAAGTATTTATATAAATTGCTGGATAAGGGCTAGTCTGTTCAGCATTTTGGAGAATTGAATCCAAACGTCCTGAATCAACTACTACTGATTTAATTTCCATGGCTGTGAGATCTGTCCCCGTGGACTGTGGGGAAAAAAAAGGGGGGGGGGGGGGGAGAAGAAGCAGCCCTAGCCGTTGTAATGAAGACCTTCTTCACTGAGGCGTGCTTTAGCCTTAGAATCGAGCAAAGTGCTGTATGAGGAGCCATCTCTTCCATGAAAGTAAGAGAAGTGAGAAGATACAGATCAAAAATGAAAAGAGAAATGCACAGGAATATAGGGCTGGAAATGGCCACCTGCATCGTCAGATCTAATTCTCTGTAATCCTCAGCAATCATATCAAGTTTGAAGGGTCCACAGTATCATCTGTGCTACACACTATCTATGCATCTCATGGGCCATAAAACACTTCTGCATTCCCTTAAAGATGCAAGGTCTGTAATAAAAGATGAAAGTCTTAGCTAAAATGTTCCACAGGAAGAGATCAGGAGAGACTGTGGTCATTGTCAGTGCACTAGCAGGGTATTTATTACATAACATTTCCATATGAGAACAACACTCCATATGAACAAAAATCCCGGTGGCTCTTGACTCTCCGATACAAGAAAACTCCTCAGTCCCAGTTCTAGTGGTTTTCTTAAGTGTAATAATTACTGTAAATGGTGTATTTACTATTTTGTGTATTTATTATTTTGGATTAACTTCACAAAGTGAACACAAGACAACTTCTGTTTTTACATATGCATTGATGGATGTGGAAAAATCCTTGAATATAGAACTGTTATACTGTCTACCTGTAAATGAGCTAGGTATTTAAATAATAATTAAACTTTTGTGGATCTAGCTATGCCGTGGTTTAACCCCAGTCAGCAACTAAGCACCACACAGCCACTCACTCACTTCCCCCCCCACCCAGTGGGATGGGGGAGAAAATTGGGAACAGAAGTAAAACTTGTGGGTTGAGATAAGAAAGGTTTAATAGAACAGAAAAGAAGAAAATAATAATGATAATGATAACACTAATAAAATGACAATAGTAATAATAAAAGGATTGGAATATACAAGTGATGCACAATGCAATTGCTCACCACCTGCTGATCGACACCCAGTTAGTCCCTGAGTGGCGATCCCCCCGCCCCCATTCCCCCCAGTTTATATACTAGATGTGACATCACACGGTATGGAATACCCCGTTGGCCAGTTTGGGTCAGCTGCCCTGGCTGTGTCCCATGCCAACTCCTTGTGCCCCTCCAGCTTTCTCGCTGGCTGGGCATCAGAAGCTGAAAAATCCTTGACTTTAGACTAAATATTACTTAGCAACAACTGAAAACATCAGTGTGTTATCAACATTCTTCTCATACCTAACTCAAAAACAGCACTGTACCAGCTACTAGGAAGACAATTAGCATGTTCACAAGATAAATATGTTAAGCATCACAAGGCTAGGGACCAGTGAAGTACTCACATAGATAGTGTACGTACTGGTCGATTGTACCTCTAAGCCACGTGATACTGCATTCGCTTCAGCTACCTTCATCCTTTCAGAAAGAACTAGCAGATCAATTGTTTCCAGAGCTGTGAAGCAGCAAGGTTAGGCCTTTTGCTCAGCATCCGTGTTAAAAAGAAAATGTTATTGTAACCTTCATTGACTGAAGAATACTCAGAGCACAAAAATAGTACTCTTTATAATTGCTTTTGTAAAGCAGTCTTAAACAAAGAAATTGGAGAGCTTTATACGGTGAAGGCAGAACAATGAGTGTCAGGGAAAGCTGGACTGTTCTAAACACTGCAGGACAATGGAGCTTCACAGAACATTTTGGTAATCCTTCACCAGGCCAAGGAGACACAGCTACAAGGTTTTTCGCTGAAGTATGGGTAGGAAGGATTTGTATTTGTTTGCTTGTTTCTTGTACAATTTTTGGAGCCTGCAATGTGTCCTATTCAAGAAAAGAATGCAATATCAAAATCTCAAAAAGTCTTCAGAACCAAAATGAGGAAAATAGTCAGCTCGAGTCAATTGAAGTGCTTTATTTAATAGCTTCAAGTATTTCTCCTCTATTTGACTGTGGGTTTTTTGAACCTTTTGTTTTATTATAATTATATTCTAAACTTATTTTTAGTTTGGGAAAAGTAAGTTTAAAATTTCAAAGCACCAGGATGAAATGTTTTGATGTTTTCTGAACTTTTTGTATGCCATTTTCCAGATTTTCCAAGGGCAATTCTTTCCTGATTCAAATTAATAGGTATTTTCTGATTAAATATATATAACTGAAAGATTCCACTGTTGTTTTTAAAGGCTCTTTTTACAACAAGGACAAAGCTATTACTATTTGATACCTATATTACCTGTATTCTAGTGTCTGTAATTAATGCAGAATGTTTTCATTATCAGCTGAATTTTGGGATCTCCTAATGAATATCTTTGGTTTCTTGGAAAGCTTCCTTTTGTTATCATGTTTCCAATAGGATTTAGTATAGATTGTCAGTGTCCTCTGCAGACCATTAATGCAACTACTGGCCATGGCAACCTTAGTGTCTATAGTGTTTCCAATATAGAATATGAGAAGTGTATATGAAGGTCCATAAAACTATTTAGGCAGTGGTCTGTTAAAGTGTTTGGGAGCCATTGCTGTATTCTTTTAGCCTTAGGGAAGAGCCACAGCTTAGTTTCAGAAAGACCAAGGGTAAATTATTCAGTTGTTTAAGTGTTTTAGGCATTACAGCAGCTAAATGGATCCCACTGCTGTTCTGGCATCCTGAAGCAGTTCTGCTGTGACTCACAGAGGTACTAATGAAGTTATCTGGGCGCATTGCTGATGAGCAACTGTCCCTGCAAGTCATTGCCGGTTCCTGCCCTGCAGGACCCCAGGCCCTGTCTGCTGCGAGGGTGATGCCCAGCTGAGATGGGGCAGCTGGGGACAAGAAGATTGTGAGCCAGCACACACAGCACAGTGGCTTCAGGTTTACCCTCCTGTCTCTAAGAACAGATTTTGGCTCAAACTCCCCAGGATGATGTATTAGGGCAATGGGTGAAGACAGAGCAATTGCTAAAGGCCATGAGGACTTGTGGAACACTAAGTTTAGGCCCAGGAGCCTCACTGCACATTCAGCTACATTGGTGGGACTATGTGGTCAGAAGGAAGGGAAGAATTGGCAATGTAATACAACAGGAAAAGTGAGGTAGCTCTATTTTTTGATTCTCAATTAATAGAGAGAATTAATGTAGCAAAGTGAAAGTATTAATTTTGAGTGAAAATAAGACAAGCTCACATCTCACAGAGCTGTGATGGTATCTTGCTGTACCCAAAAGTTCTTCACAAAAGATGAAAAAATACTTGATTTTGGAAACCCAGCGAATCATCCTTATGGAGGAAGTCCTGTTTGAATGAAAGAAATGTAGCTTGAGAGGGTGCAAATATTATCCTCCTTAAATGTGATTTGTAATACACAAGTGAGCTGACAGAGCTTGGTGTGATTTTGCAGGCGGTGTAGAAAAAGACAAGTTCTGGTAGTAATCATATCATACACTCAAACTGAAGCTGTATTCTCAATGAGTTTAAGTACAGCTAGCTGACATGATGCTGAACATGACTTGTCCTTTGCTATATCAGCTGCAAAATCAGCATTATATTTGCAACTGTTAAAAATGGAATAGGATGAAAATGTCCTGTGTAAGCAGGACTGTTGAACTACTGTGTAAATAAAGAGCTTTTATTACTATGTTATTATACTCTCACACATAATGGAAAAAACTGTTACAATATCTAACACTGAGCTCACATTTCTAAAGTAATTTTGAAAGATGATGTGATAGATGTTAACAAATTTGCTTTTGGCTTTGCCGCTGTATGAAGTAATATATCATAAAATGACCGAAAGATATAATGCCTTGGTTGATTTCTAAGCAATATACTGTCAGAAGGTTTTCCTGTCCCTCCCATAAAGACTCATACAACAAACATATTAATAGAGCTGAGTATTTCATATTCACACTTTACCAACCTCTACATTAAAAAAGTAGCTTCCCCCTTCTTTGTGAATATTTAATAACAAACACTGTGCTGTTGTCAAATCTTATTTTGTGAAGAACTTGTTGTATACAGAAAATATTTCAGAGGACATTTACTGAAAGAGTATTAAGGAACTAACCAAGAAATTAAATGAATTTATGTTTATGTATTGTGGTTTTTTTCTCTAAACTCTAATGAAAAAGTTTGGGAAATATTTATGTAAATTTTGAGGTCTGATAGAATACTTTAAGTTGGTTCCAGTACACTGAGCAACAGAATTTCATTAATAGTAGTGACATCTCCTCCAAATCAAATCATTAATTTTCATTTTCATCTACAAGAAAATGCCATAAAATTCACACAAATGAATGTGCAGGTTTGGATTTTAAAATTACTTGGTAGATTTTAGTGATTCAATTTCTATTGACTTCAGAAAACCCCATCAGGAAGTTAGTTATTTGCAAAATCAGTATCAACATTTCAATCCACTAAAATCTGTTCAAGGCTGTAGGAAACACAACATTAACACCCTAATCAGAAAGCTGGATCAGGAATTTTTCCCTCTCCTTTTTGTCATACTCTTCAAGATCCAGCTGTCTTTACTTTTCCTCATCTTCTCCTCCTCCCAAAGAGGAGAACCCTATCTGCTCATCCCTTCTTAAGTGTGAAGACACTCATACTGCTCCATCACATCTCAGCAGCCTTTCTGTCTTCTTTCTGCTCTGTCCTTGTTTCGGCTGGAATAGAGTTAATTTTCTTCCTAGTAGCTAGTATAGTGTTATGTCTTAGATTTAGTATGAGAATAAAGTTGATAACACACTGCTGTTTTCAGTTGTTGCCAAGTAGTGTTTAGACTAAGTCAAGGATTTTTCAGCTTCTGATGCCCAGCCAGCAAGAAGGCTGGAGGGGCACAAGGAGTTGGGAGGGGACACAGCCAGGGCAGCTGACCCAAACTGGCCAATGGGGTATTCCATACCATATGACATCATGCCCAGTATATAAACTGGGGGGAGTTGGCCTTGGGGATTGCTGCTCAGGAGTTAACTAGGCATCGGTCAGCAAGTGGTGAGCAATTGTGTTGTGCATCACTTGTTTTGTATATTCCAATCCTTTTATTATTAACCACGACATGCTCCCAGTCTCAAAACGAGAGGACTGTTCTAACTCCTCTAACACTGGTCTCAGTACTGACAACTCTACATACTGCTTTCTTGCCTCTTAACCCAAGATTTCCACTCATTTTTGGCCCCTGTTTGATGCTTCAGTTCTGTATTTGTGGTTCTTGTTCTTAGTGCCCCTTGAACAAATGCAAATAGCTGGTTGTGGTTCCTCATGCTTCAAAAGCAGAACAGCAGCAGATAAGCAGCAGCTTTGCCTGTATACAATACAGGGTGTTACTGAAACAGCCCTATTGGTCATGCTTAAGCTGTTCCATGGAGAAGTGGCATCTTAATGTATTTTATGACTTTCTGCTCTTCAAGCAGCTATTCAGGCTTCCTCCATAAAGAAAGTTCTTTCTTTTAGGGAGCTGTCAGGCTCCTTTCCATGTGTGTTGGGGTTAGCTATGCCTCTGCAGATGTCCCAACCTGACAGGCATTCTTCTATGGTTCCCTAACAGTGGGGGAGAAACATCTATCAGAGGTCATATGTGCTGGGCTTCCTCTTTGGCACGGGAGCAGAGCAGGAATTACCCCTGTGGAGCCTTGCAGACTGTAAAAACAAAGAAATGAGCTGCTGTAACACTCGATCTTTTGATGTTAAAGCAATTTCTCCCTGCCAGGACTTCAGAGCTTCATTCTTCTTCCTGGGGCCAACTTCTTCTGTAATACTCACATCAGACACTGATGCCCTAGGCACTGCTTGATCCCTCTCACTACTTCCCTTGGCATTTGCCAAATCACCCACACTGTCCGTCTTCATACTGGGAGTCATACCCAGTCACTTTGAAGCCCTTATGCACAGTTCGCTCTCCCCAAATGCACTGTGGTGACCCTCTTTTCTCCATCTGCTGTTCATTCAGCATAGCTGTTCTATGTCTCCCCAGACTTAATCCATGTGCTGCTGCTTCCCTCTTTCTCCCTTCCTCATTCACAAACCACCCTAAAGATGGTCTGCAGGCAGTGAGATCTCCAAGTCAGAATAAGTGATCAGTGCTCTGAGCCTGAACTATCTGTGTCACATTTTTTAAACAGAACAGTAGGTAAACTAAAAAACAGGAGGAAAGTTCAGAAGGAAGGCATTTGCAGCTTAGTCAGGCTGCCTGCCAACCTTAACACACAAAAAGTAGTTTTAAACTGAAAAGTCCAAGGGTTGTTACATTTCTAGCTCAAGGACATTATCTTTGTTCAACTCAAGTCCTAAGAGCTGATTTTAACCCTTTTTTACAGGAGTCTCTACTCTGGATAACTCCAAGTGCTCTGGAAAGCTCCTTCTCTGCTCTTTAGGCTTTGTGTGTGAACACAAAGGAGCTTGTGTGTCTTCGTTCCTGTATATCACTCCAGGATCTTTGAGGCTCTGTTATTCTTCCCTTACAATCAGTGTTATGACTGAAGTCTTCCCAGCTTCAGCCTGATAACTCATAAGGCTTTTGGGGTTTCCATTGCCTCTTTGGGATCACCTACCAATAAGAGTGGATCTAATGAAGCTCAGCTAAGTAATAAGTTTGAGTTAGGCCAAACTCAAGGGAGACAGTGGTGGCTTCCCCTGAAGACTGTGATGCTTCTTAAGCTGTATCTAGCTCTAGCAGTGCCTTGTCAGCACTGAGACAATGCCAAGAAAGGCAAAAGAGGACTTTAGAAGTGTTCCTGTATGTCTAACTCTTGATGAGACTGATCCAGTGATTTTTTGAGAGGGATCAACAGGTACATGCTGGGAGATGAGTGTGAAAGGGTCTGCAGGATTCAGGACATAACAGTAGAAGGGGAGGCACTGGATGTAAGGCTGCGTCTTGGTCAGAAGAACATCTGCTCTCCTGAGTCTCCCACAACAGTGAGTTGTGAATGGGTTAGACTTGTCAGTCACGTGAGAATTTCCTTGTAGATGGTGTTTTTCTTGACCCTGAGACACACCAGAGGCCTGTAATCTTGTAGTGTGTATGTCTGTTGCCAGGTTTGCCACTCCCAAGTGTGGACACAAGGAAATTGGTATCCCTGAGTAAGTTTTCTCCTTTAGCCATGTATGACTGACAAAAATGATGGGAAACTTCTCTTCACTTGTTGGACCAGAGGGGAAGGAGAGGTATAGCAGCTCTCTCCTCCTGTGCCTAATGTGGCCCAGCATGGGTCTGGATGGTCAGGACTAGCTTGACTGTCTGGAGAAGAAGTTGTTTTGGGGGCAAGAAGTAGAAAGAAGATGACAAGGAGCAAGAATGATGTATGACTGGTCTGATTCCTTCATTATCTCATATCCTCTGCTGTTCCCAGTTCTCTGGCTGCACAGATGTCATGGGTTGTGAGAACTGGGTCAGACAATGGCTTTAAGGCTCTGCAGGTCTGTGCTTAGCTATTCTGGCTTTAAGTCTAGCAATAAATCAAAACTATTTGATTTATCTTACTATTTATTTCATAAGTATTCCAGGTTTAAAGTGTCTTAGACCTTAATTCTTAACCATATACCTTAATCATAAACTGTATCCTTCTTAAAGACTACTCTAAAATTTCTCTTTCCAGTCTCCATTTCACATACATATTTTCAGAGTTGGAAGATAGCAGTAATTTTAAGTTTGTTTGAATAAATCTAATTGTGCATAACTATATTTTAAAATAGAATAGAATAGAATAGAATAGGACTCTTTCAGTTGGAAAGGATCTACAGCAATCATCTAGTCCAACTGCCTCACCAATTCAGGGCTGACCAAGTTAATAATTTTATAGGATATTTTTGAATTTGTTTTTGCCTTCCTTTTAAAATATTTATCTTGAAAGAATATTGTAGCATTCTCTTTAACTTTCTCCTTTCTTTCTTGTGTGCTGCTGATTGACAGATACAAACTTGGGAGCAGCTTAGCAGTTTCTGGGATCCCTGTCAGTGTAGGCTACTATATTAAGCTTTTCACCTCAGCTAGAACATTAATAACTTGTGCTTTCAGGAAATAAACATCATATTCACAGTTTCTTTGATTCTTTTCATATTGGTTTTCTTTGAACAAAAGGAACTGTTGTAATGGTCCCAACTCAGAGTGATAGAGACCAGAGGACATTTTTTTCCCCTTTGGATTATTTTTTGACAGCCTTTCTATTTTTGTCACATTGTTCAATGTATCATTTTCCTCACATGAGAGAATGCAGTTATTATGTTTTACTTGCCAATGGTGCAGAAAATGACACAAATGTTTTGCTTACTGAGCATTCTTAAAGTTCTTCCTAAGCAGTAGGCATCTATAAAAATAGGGTATTACTTTTGATTAGCACCAAGAGATTTTTTTTTTTTTTGCCTTTAAGGTACATCTATTTTGGGTGCAAATAATTTAGAACAGTGTCATTAGTAAAATAGATGAGAGATACTATTGAGCAGAGAGACACATGCATTAAGTGTTCTGGTGTCAATATGAACATAAGCTTGTTACAGAGACCTCTTGTTGGCAAGCTCATTTTTAAAAAGTCATTATTACAAATTGCTTCAACTAGTCAGATCATATAAAATCTACTTGTACTATAATATTCCAGATGCTTGATTACTGTTCTTCAGTGTAGTGAGTTGCCAATTTCTCCCTCCTGAGAATGTGTGACAGATTGTAATACAATCTGTTGATGTTCTCGATTGTAACTAAAGTACATCATTGCCACCCAAGCTAAAAAGCTGGGACATATACTGTAAATGTATAATTTTGTGAAATGTATGCTAGTGTTTTGTGTTCCAGCAATTTCAAATGGTACACGACAATGTAGTTGATCTGGTGAGGAGGAGAATCAGAGGCAGAGGAAAACAAAGCAGATAATTAGAGCAGCAAAATGTAGTGGATACACTAATTCTGTGAACAATACGGATTCAATTGTCTTTGGTGTGCGTGCTGTTGTCTGGGGAAAGGGAGACGAAAAGAATAGAGGAAACTATACTTGTGTTGGTCCCTACCCTCCATTTTCTACTCCAAAAGGTCCAGGCACAGCAGCCATCCCGGTACAAAGTTGCAAATGGCTTGAAAGTGAATGGCAGAAAGGAAGGAAGGTCACACACTTGCGCTACACCACCTCACTGAGCTTTCACAGAGGGGCAGGGGTATGGCATGGTGTGTACTGTCCCTTTGTGTGCTCTGGTCTGTGAAGGGAGGAAGAAGAGACTTTTGCTGGCTGATGATATGCTTGTGCCACGGGGTCAAAAAGAGAATTTGTGGTGGATTAAAAGAGTGATAAACATTACAGCCAAGTCAATGACTGGCAATAAATTGGGAAATGTGGATTGTTTATTCCCTCCCTTTCCCTTTTGAGGAAGATCAGTGTTAGAAAGGCTTTTTTTGTTTCTCCCAACACCACAACTTCTTTCTGCATCTTCCCCCCTCAATGTCCTTTCCCATCATAGCATTTCTTCACTGAAGTTCATTAAGGTTGCAGCTCACATCCCCACTCAGCAAATGACTTAGTTGCCTAAAATATAACTGACTTGATGTGGTCCTCTCAATGCTTCACAACTATACTTGTTGTAGTTTCCTCTCCCAGCACTTTGGTCATGAGGCTGGAGACCAAGACCTGCACCAGCTTTGGGTACTGCCACTATGTCATACCCTGGTAGCTCTTACATCTCAGCATGGGTTTGATGTGTAGCTCCATCTAACAGTGACTGCCTCTGAGAGTGGCAGTCCCGCTCCCCCTGTACGTCTTTGGCCCCTTCCCCTTGATTGCAAATTGCAGTTTTGCAGCTGTAGAGTCAACTGGGTTCAGCTGGCTTGTACAGCAGAACACCACACTGCAAAATCATACCTTATTTTTACTGGCTCCATCACCTGCGGCTGCACAGACTTGGGGTCAGACTCAAGACAATTTTAGGAACCTACCCCTGCAGGTAGGGCAGGTGTTTTGGGAGTGGGGCTGCACATTCCAGGAATGCCAGTTCAGATGGGTTCCATAGAGCTGTAACACAAAATTGTGCCCTCAGATTTCCCAGTGGAGATAGTGGTACTTTCTTCCTTCCTGCAAGTAGTGCTTCTGTGTTTGTGGATGCAATGTGCCCCACAGCCATGAGATATTAAAGTTTGGTTACAACAACAAAGAGAAAGGACTTGTGTTTTCCATGTTTTAAATACATAAACATGGGTGTATGACAGGAACTCTTTTGTGGTGTCCGTAGACCACACGTATACCTGAGGATGAGTCCTGAAGTAAGAGAGAAAGGAATAAAATAAGACATGGTTTTAAACCTTTTTCCTTTTAACCATAATTTTGCCTTGTCTGCTTTAGCTGACTGTTTTCCACTGCTCAGGGTTTTTTATTTTTAATTTCCCCCCCTCCGTGTTAATTTTGGAATACCTGGATTAATAGAACAAAGAGAAAAGCTGAGTTGGTGGCTTTACTGCTAGTCTTCTACTAAGTGTCTTGGAGACATACAATAATCTGACAGAAACTGTGTCTCTTGGAACTTAGATGTAAGATCATGCTCTGACATAGTGAAGGGCACGAGACATGGCTGCTCTACTAAAACTCTAAATAGGGCATGCACCTTGGTAAATGTACTTTATGGAATTTGCTGGAAACAGCATAGAGTTATCTCAGGGTATAATTTGGTCTGAGGAGGAAAATAACTTGATGTTAATTCACAGCTCTATTAATTACACTGAAAGTGCTAGTTTTTAAATGTCACTTTGAAAACAGCTTTTGTTCTTGGCCATATTTAATTCCAATAGAGAAGCTCTGTAATTTCCACGGTGTATGAGGTAGCTGTGATACACACTGAAACAAAAAGCTGGCTTACGAAAGGTGGATATATCTGAAAGGTATTACTAGATTCTGCCTGCATCTTTGAAAGGAGCACATAAAGTCAAATAGGTAGTCCTGCTTCCCTGGCAGTTTGTGAGGCCATCCAGTAAGAACATGATTAACTTTTAGGTAAGCATGTTGCTTAGGTCATGTTCTCCTATCTTTGCTTGTGCTGAATAATACCTCTCACTAGGAAGTCAATCATTTCCGTGTTGTGAAACCAGTAATTGTAAAGGTGGCAAAATAGGTAGGTTACTGCACAGGTGAATATTATTTACATGACATTTTTAGTCTTAGGAGGACTAGGAGTGCTTTTAGTCTTAGGAGGATGGATGTAGTTTCCTGGATAGTATTCTAGAATAGTATATAGTTAAATTATTTATTTTAAATATTGCATAAAACTCAGTAAGTAGCTGTTTATTTACTACAAGCCAATATTCAAATACATAATATTAAATTCACCAGGCTATGGGTTTTCTCCTTTCTGAACATGACCAGTCCTATCTGTGGACTATGTTACTGTACCAAGGGAAAATATTAACTGCATATGAAGATTTGAAAAAGTATACATGTATGTACTTGCTTTTTCTGGTAGCACATAGTGCTGAAAGATCATCTCAAAGGGGTCATTACAGGGTAATATGGAGAATAAACAAACAAATTTATGTCTTAAGTAATATTCAGTAACACAGACTCTCATTTTAAGGTGAGACATTGCTGACAGCTTAAATATTAACTAAAAATTTTCTATGGTGCCCAATACTTATGCATGCAAGTAGGCCTGTTGATGTCAAGTTTCCAGGTTAATAACCTTTGTCTGTTTGTTATTTTTATAACAGCTATTTCCTTAAAATTTGTCACAAGATGAGCTAGTGATAGTGTTATTAAAACTGAACATTATGAAAAGAGAAAACTGAGGCACAATCACCCATTTTCTGCAGAGATATCCATAAAAGGTTATCTCTAAAACAGCAATAAAAGTGTCATAAACTTTGTCTTGGATTCTTTTCAAGGCTTTGGTCTGTTCTGACATCAAGCTTAGCAGATCCAGCTGTTTTCTAAGTATGCATTTCTGCTCAGACTGTGGTGAGTTTGGAGGTCCTGGCTGCTTTTTTTGGGGAGCAGCCCTTCCTTTAGCTATGTCTGCTCACGGGGTTTTCCTGTAGGAGAGCTCCCACAACTCATGAATATATTTATATATAACTATAAAATAATCTCAGCATGCAAAAATTTTAAAGTGATCTGAACTGCCATGGGAAAATTTTTAGGGATTCATCTAGCTGAACATTGCTGAGCCAGGCTGAGCCATTTCCCGGTTTCTCTTCCTGCATGTCGCTAGCCTGTGATGGAGAGATCTCTGCAGCAGTGTGGGACTGGGCCATAGAGATGAATGTGCCCTTTCTAGTCTGCTTAGAAGTAGTCTGAGCACTAAGTATTACAGCGAAAGGCAAAACTCCCATAATGATAAAATGTAATGCTGAATAAAGCGTGTCTGCAGCCACCCTTTAGGCGGTCATGTAATATGACTTAGAAAATTGGAAAGATTGCTTCTCTTGTGTGAAACATTCATTTAAAACACTTGCATGGAAACATTTGGGCTTTGGTTTTTTTTTTTTTTTCTTTTTTTTTCAGGGAATAAAACAAAATTAATAATGACAGACTTTGTATGTGTATGTATTCATTTGTGTGAAGAATGCTCTATAAACATAAGCCATATTTTACTGTGGGTTGAGATATGTCACATGCTCTTCTACACCAGGACCATTCTTTTGTCCTCCAACAAATAGAGGTTTCTCTTTAAAGGTTAAGAAATGAGAACCATGGCAGTAGGTCAGTGGGTAATATATACCTGCTCTCACTTGTTTAAATTATATTTCCTCTTTACACTGTGGCTCAGCAGTATCTGGAGACTATTGTTCCCTAGGCTAATGCAATCTTTCCACACGAAAAGCTCTTGATCTGTTCCTTATCTACACTCCAGTTGCTGGCACCAGTGTTTCATCCATTTGTGCTAAAATGCACAGAAAGCATATACATATCATTTCAGTGTTGAGGTATCCTTCTTCCAGAATCTTTAGCTCAGCTTATTTTCATTAAGCAAAGTTTTTCCTGTCAGCAATATACATGCCCTCATGTCCTTCACCCTAGAGAAAGAGTGAGAAATGAAGAAAGGGAAAGGTTCTATGAGCCTTTAAAAGCGAGTGTTTGGAGCCAAGCTGCCTTTCAAACAAAGATAGTGAGATTTACCTTGTGTATGTGAGCAAAGACAGAATTATTACATCTTTATTATTGCACATTTTTACATAGATGCATATGCACACATTCACTCATTTTAGTTGTGACATGGCAGCTATTAACAATGGTGTTATCTAAAATAAATAAAAAAAGACCTGGTGCTTTTTGATGCTAAAACCTTTTTTCTGCTCTTGGCATCAATGCAAATCCATGCTGCACATTAGCTAGCAGAATTAGTTCAATTTATCATGTTCTTTTTTATTCTTGAGCTTTTATGAGGTATTTATGGATGTTAATTTGAAAATGTACATCTGCATAACAGATTGATTTTTTTTTTAGAGAAGCGAAGGCTTATTTGCTCTTACTAGCTTGAAGTGGTATGACTGGGGACTCAATATTTCTGAAAATTAGATTCACATCAATCTACCTAAATTCATCACAGTTTTACTTACAGTGTGACATTCTGAAATCTGGAATATTTCTTAGATCTCAATCAAGTAAACTCAGAGATTATTTTATGAATATTAAAAGTAAAAATATTGTCAAAAGTTACTTTCTATACAAAACCAGATTTGCAAAGATTTAAATTAATTTTCCCTGTATAACTCCACAAATCTCTCCACATCAGAGATCATTAAAAAAAAAATTAAGAATTACAGAGGTGATGAACTGCCACAACAGCTTAGCCATGCACAAACTATTCAATTACCAGATTACCAACAGAGAACTGTAAATCATTATTTTGAAAAAATTCAGTTACTTGCCACAAGACATGTATTGTAACAGTCAGAACAAAAAGAATGTAAGAAGGTACCAAAAGTAAACCCTATAATTTACTGATCATGTGCTAAGAAAATTAAATATTGTAATAGTTAATTATAAGCTTTTATATGAATAATTTCATAAGAGAAAGCAGGATCTTATAGGGAGACAATCTTAATACATTAATAGGTCTTGGTTTTCATATGCCTCTTTATTTCAGATTATTGTTAATTGTAAATATGAATACTTCTAAGTACCTTCACGTGTAATATTTAATGATCAATAATTTGTAGTTTATTATATTTGCATAGTCACCATGCATTAGTATTTTAATTACTTGTTTTTAATTAAAATTAATACAAAATTTGACGTATGTAAAAACCCTAGCATTATATAGAGATAATTATTTTTATAAAAAGTAAAGTCTCTCATTACCTTGGGAGATAAAAAGGCCTTTAACAGTAGGAATGTTATCAGCCTCTAGTGACCAACTGTTTTCTCCTCAATAATTAAAGCAGCAAGTAAATGTACCCAAAATTTAGCCTTTTTAACCTCTGCAGTTATGCAGACTCTGTGCTGACTGTAAACAGTAGTGAAAGATACTGGCATTATGCCAGGGACATTTTTCTCTATCTTAAATAAATACCATAGAACTGTAGTCAACATACTGTGTGAGGATCCTGCTGAGCTATGTTTCTTTTCATAATGAGTGTTCTTAAGCATTTGAAATAGAAATAAAAATCAGAAATAATTTTTATAAGGGATTAAAAAAAAGTGAATTACTCAGGTATTTATTTACCTTTGAAGGTTTGCTATTGTAAACAACTGTGCTCAAACCCAACTTCTGAGATGAAGTTATTCATTCTTTCATTCTGCTGAATCTTCATGGGGCTTGAGTCAATGGTCTAGTAACTAAAGGGTCCAATTCCCAGAACTATTTCACTATAATTTTGGTTTACCAGACTTTTCCTTATACTAGGAGTCAGTCTTTTGCAGCACCAGTCCCTGGGGTATAGGCATGAACTAACTTTTAGGCTTATTCTCTGAAGAGGATTCAGGCTTACTTATGACCAGGTGGGGTTTCCATTTACAATTGCTCTGGAGCCCAGTGATGTGGTAGGCTGCAAGAAGGTTTGTGGGATTAAGACTATTATTGTGAGTACGTGTCTTTATTTTCAAAACATGTCCTGTTTGTATTATTTTTGAGAGGTTACTGAATATGCAGAACAACTCAAAATGAGACTTAACTGACCAGCTGGCCTAAAAGATTTATCACCAGGAGGTTCATTAGCATCTCTATTTCAGTATTACATCCAGTTGCTCTAGTATTGTTGCAGCTGCAAAAAATACAGCCCATTTGAGGCTTAATTTCTAAAACATAGCTCACCATGAGTGGTGTTAAATGACCTCAGCAAGCATATAATCCAGATTTTTAAGGAAATATATAGGTCTCAAGATACTGAAAAGCTTCATGCTTATTAGCAGAGATGGCAGTTACCTGAGTAAGTGCTTTGGAAAATTCTTTAAAGCATGTGTCTATGTTGCAAAGCACCTAAATACCTCCTCACTTAAGTAAATAATTTATTATACCCTTATGAGCTACTATAAACTCCTGAAAATCAAAGGCAAAAGAAGTATTAAGTGCAGCATTTGAACAGTCTGTGAATTAGGGCAGCCTGTGCAGGTCCAAGGGTTATACAGCCAAGATACTCAGTGGGAGAGATTAGAACCTGGTGGCTCTATTCATATCTAAGTACATCTCCCCCGTTTTATCAGCTCATGGCTTGCTGTTCTCCCTGGGGCAGACAGCTTGTCACCTCAATTTAGGAGATAGCAAGGTGTCAGTAAGATTTGGCTCAGTGAGACTTCCCCTTGTAGATTCAGTTCTTGCTTTGGGGACTTTGCATTTAAATGCTTATTAAGAAGATTTTACACATTACCTTTTTCTCCACTTCAGATCTATTACAAAATTACAATATTGTTTGTGATATAGTTCACTAAGTTAATTATCGCTTGTGAAGTTCTCCCTCCTTCCACCCACCATTTTTTTCTACAGCTATTTAGACATGCCATTTTTCTCCATTGGCAGCAACCATGCCAAGGCCCTAATTTACTAACATGTAAAATGTTTTGTCATCTCAGGTATCTCCCTGAGTTTCTTTTAGTCAATTGGGTGTTGCCAGAATTCTGTTAGAATCGGTTGAACACTCACTTCAGGATCTCGTGTTTACTAGACCGTAATAGTGGTGGTTGGTGTTTGAGAACAAAGGCTGCTGAAATCAGCAGAAAGAATTCAATCCCTCTGAGAAAATGAATATTCAGAAAATGGTACCTTACCAAAGATACATCATTAATTTGTTAGAAGTGGAGTCAACATGCATTATCTGCTGCATGCAGGCCAGGACTGCTGTTTGACATTTACCTGAGTAATAAAAGGCAAAAATCTAGCTAGGAAAGGAAATAATTGAAAGTAGTGTGCTAAGAGTGGGAGGATTCCTAGCCATCTAAGTCATCTAAATGATTTTCCCTAAATAAACACAAGTTAGAAATTAGCAAAAACCACATTGAGTAAGAATTTTCATTGCAGCAGGCTATGAGAAGAAATCTGAGATTTTATTCCACTTGCAAGTCAGCACCAGTACTTTTTCTTCTCCTTGGGTGACAGTGTGCTATGTTATCTGTAATAGACACTGTAACAGACACTGTGCAGTGGTGGTAAAAGAAGACTTCCTTCCCATCCCAGAAAGGCTGTGATATAAATGTGGCAGTCCCGGTGTGAGTCTGGGACTCTCTCTGCTGATCAACGTGGTGGCAGCAGCACTAGGCACATGGCACATTTGAGGCTGGCCCCGTGGAGGAAGCACACCTTCCTCCTCCTCCAGCTCTCACATGCACCCTGCCTGTGCAGGACATGCTCCTTCCCCTACCTCCAAAACATGCTTGGACATGCTGATAACCCTCGAAGCAGGAATGCACCTCTCCAAATCCCTGCGGGCACTGGTGGGGCAATGGCATGTCACTCCTCTGTATGCCACATGCCTCTGTGCTTTTGCTCAGAAAGGTGGAGGCGGGTGACTTGGGTTACTTTTCCCTACCACGAGACACAGCAGATAGTCTAAGTCCTATGTGTGCAAAAATCTACCCCCTGCCTTGCCTTGCTTTGGATGAGGTAGCAGCTTGGTTTGCACTGGTACTGCACAAGGATCTGCGCAAGAGCTATTTTCTTGGGGAAAAAAGTCATCGTGGGTGAGATGGAAGAATCACTTAGGATGAATTTTGCTTCCAGGCAACATGTTGGTTCAATCTGGGCTAAGTGAACAAAATACAGCAGGTGGAAAAGGAAGCCTGGAGCAATGGAGTGACTTACTTCAAAGGCTGAAATTCAGTTCCTATTTAAATGTAGATTTATTTTTCTTAAGCTGAAGGTAAGTGACTGTTGAATCATCTAATAAAAAAGTCATATATTCTCCATTACCTGAAGTTTCAAAATCAGGATGTGAGGTCTTTCTGTGATCAGATTCAGAAGATTATCACAAAACCTCTGCGTAGGGCCCTTAAAACTACAGGTCTGTTATTTATTCAGTGTCACAAAGGACAAATTGTGGAGGAGAGAATGAACTTCACATTGAATACCATGGCTGGCTGATATCCTCAGTGCTAACCTACAGATCCTGATGGGATCACTTGTGTTTTATGTAAATACACTCTGAAATAAATGACTAAAACCACTCTCAGAGGGTGAGTTCTATAAATTAAGCGTAATCCCATAGGCAATGTACACAAGCACTTTTTCATAGTAATGCATCTTGCCTATCCTAAAAGTACCTGTTTATGACAATATGCTCTGATTTAATTTACTAAAATAGGGCATTTATCAAAGCTGCAGAAACATGTGTTTGTCTTTCCAGGTGAAAGAAATGTGTTAACAGCTTTTGAATGATATACAGTATACATATAGCACGTTCTTTAGACGTCAGGGATGTAGAGGAGCAGCAGTTTTGATTATGGGCACAAAATCTGATATTCCTCCATTAGGTTTGCTCACTTTTGCTAATTTCTTCTAAACCTTGAAATTTAATCTCTTTAAAGATTATTTTATTTTGCAAGTAATGTGTTGGAATTATGAGGACTCTCTGAAGAACAAAACACTAATCAATGTGAAAAGAGAGGTATGAACTATACCTTACTTTCTTCCAAAATAAATGTCTTGGAGTTTGGATACCTAGCCATGACCGATGTAGCCATGATCTACCCCCGACTTTGCTAGAGCTGTAGGATTTACACCAAGTAAAGACTTGGAGCAGAATCTCTTTAACTTTTGTTTTAACATCCAAGTTATTTCCCTTTTGGTATAATGGAACACCTTGATTCTATTGACTTAATTTGTCTTTCTATATAATTAAAGTATGTTTTGTCCCCCAGAGTTATCATTACTTCTCTTTTTCAGGAAGTTCCTAGGGGCTGTCTTCTATTTGCAGTTGATGTTTACACTCTTTTTCCTGCTGATTTTACTGTCAGTTTAATTGCTGTTGAAAACAAATTGTAGGATATGTGCAGGTTGGACAGCTCTAATCTCTTTTAAAGTCTCATTTTTACTGTAGCATTTACAAATCCAGGCTACTTATCACAGAGATGGGTTTACAATGATTACATGTTTACTAGTTTTTCCATCATTTCATATACTAACATTTATTTCATCTATTCATGTGATGCAGTCCCACATGAATTAGTTTAACTGAGCTAATGTATAATTAGTGTTTCTCTCCACCCCCATGTTTGCTACCTTAACCAGCTGGGAATTCTGCTTATACTTTATGTTCCAGAGAAATCAGAGATTATCAGTGTTTGAACTATTTTCTTACTCTCTGTATTCTTTTTTGGAAATGTGATTCATTTGTATATCAGAATTTCAGAATCCCTTTTGTTTTTTAAATACAGTAAGAGATATGAACAAGGGTATTTTTTAGTCTCTTTTAAACTCAGTCATTTACTCTTATAAATTCCTACTTTTGTGGCCTCCTCTAAAATTGCTGCTTTTATGCAAATGGCTCCATACCTCTCTATGATGCATAGTTATCATTGAAGAATATGACCTCTGAGGTCATCTGGTCCAATCCCATGCTCAAAGCAGGTCTTTGCAGTTGACCAGGTTGCCTGGAGCCATATCCAGGAGAGTTTTAGATATCTCCAAGGACAGAGACCACCTCTCTGGACAACCTGCTGCAGGGTTCAACTTTGTTCATTGGGAGATATTTTTTCCCTCATAGAATTGTCCTTCCTGCGGCTTGTGTCCATTTTTTTTGCATCCTTTCACTATGCCTCTCCAAGGAGACTTTGGCACTGTCTTTCCTATGATCACCCATGAGGTAGAGAGCAATAAGGTTCCCCCTCAGTCCCCTCTTGTCTAGGCTGAACAAACCCTCCTTCAGCTTCTCCATGTATGCCATGTGTCCCAGCCCTTGCCCGTCTTGGCGGCCCTCCACATCTTGCAAAAAATGCTGTTCATGTGTTACAATACTGCATAGCATATATTTAATGAATCCTCACAATACATTGAATTTTGGCAGCCTGGTGGACAGAATACAGGAAAATGCTATGGAGATCAAATGGTTTTCACTCTTCACCTTTCTTTTCCAAGTGCAGATGACAGACAGTATATGTATGGTATACAGCAGTGAAGATCTCCCTAACTACACCTAATGGACACTGTCTTTTGGGGGATAAATTTTTTGTGTGCTGACCTCTACCCCAAGGTTTCTGGCAAATATAAAATGTACAAATTGCAACAGATTTTTTTTTTAGGAGATATCTTACAATTCTGTATGGTAAATTATTAATGTATTAATATTTGCTTTATAGTCTGGTAACTGTAGCACCTGTGAAATCTTTAATAAAAAGAAAATATCTAAAAAACTGACACATCAGGATTCATGCTCCCTTGTGGGTATATCCTATGTATTTAATGGAAGATTCTTTAGCTTTCATATATTTTTAAATTTTATTCCTTCATATGATTGTGAATATCATTAATTATTTAGAAGTTATGATGGCATTTTGTCTTCTCACACTCTTGTTTGAGCAGTGTTATTTCTATACTGGTGGATTTTTAGGGCTCTAACACATCTGCTTTGGGGAAAAAAGACTCCACAAGACCTAATTTTTTCCATTTTGTCAACGTTTTTCTCCAGAACTGTGATTCAAGAATACCATGTCAGTATCTTCATAACACCATGAATTTACTTCAGGCAAAGTTTGTGTTCAAAGGAGGACTGTAAAGGGAGTCCTGCTTACCTGGTCATTTTGTGGCAATAGAAGTTGAAAATTACTTTCTGTCAATTTGTCTGCCTTTAGGAACATCCTTCTCTTACTTAACTTATGCTACATGCTGCCCACCCTACCCCATACCAGTAGTTGCCATCAGTGAAAAAATACAATCGGCACATGATTCTTTTAAATGAAAGATGCATATGTATCTTAGATGTGGTTTTCTGTTTTCCTAGACCGAAATGCCTGTCTATTAGTCCCCGGCTTTTACTATATTTCCAGTATGGCATCTTCATTTATTCCTGCTTCCTTTCAAAATCTTTTTCATGCATTTTTTCTATGACTGTCCTGGTTTCAGCTGGGATAGAGTTAATTGTCTTCCTAGTAGCTGGTACGGTGCTATGTTTTGAGTTCAGTATGTGAAGAATGTTGATAACGCTGATGTTTTCAGTTGTTGCTAAGTAATGTTTAGACTAAAGTCAAGGATTTTTCAGCTTCTGATGCCCAGCCAGTGAGAAAGCTGGAGGGGCACAAGAAGTTGGCACAGGACAGAGCCAGGGCACCTGACCCAAACTGGCCAACGGGGTATTCCATACCATGGGACGTCACATCTAGTATAGGAACTGGGGGGAGTGGGGGCGGGGAATCGCCGCTCGGGGACTAGCTGGGTGTTGATCGGCGGGTGGTGAGCAATTGCACTGTGCATCATTTGTACATTCCAATCCTTTTATTATTGCTGTTGTCATTTTATTAGTGTTATCATTATCATTATCATTATTAGTTTCTTCTTTTCTGTTTTATTAAACCGTTCTTATCTCAACCCACGAGTTTCACTTCTTTTCCCAATTTTCTCCCCCATCCCACTGGGTGGGGGGGAGTGAGTGAGTGGTTGCGTGGTGCTTAGTTGCTGACTGGGGTTAAACCACGACAACTACTATCTGGAATTTTCTTACACCCTCCCTTTCTTTACATATATATATGTATATGTGTGGGTGTACGTGAGTGAGAGAGCCCTACAGGAATAAAGGAAACACTCTAAAACTTGCCCTGATGACCTAGGCAATGACTGCATGCCAGGGGAAAGCAAAGCCATTTCAGAAGCAAAACAAAGGTGTAAGGTCAAATGCTTCACTACCTGGCCCGACCACCCTCCTAAAGCACTTTGTTATTGTTCACTTTGACAACAGGCTGTACTGGTAGTTTTTGTTAGTACATGAACCTGGCAGCCTGAAACACTAATGACTATGTAAAGGACATCTATGAATTCTCAGACCAATCCCTTAGACCTAGGGGGCTGGGATTTGCTGATGTTAATCCCCCCAGGATTTCAGGTTTTAATTATCCTCAGGAAGTCTTTTCCACGGTGCCATAAGTTAAGTAGATATAAGTTCTCTGATAAACATAAAGGTTAATGAATATTATAATGAAATTCCAAGTACTGTTAACAAGCATAGCTACATTTATAGCCTGCTTTTGGCGACTGATATTAAATCCTAGTTTCCCACAAGACTCAGCTCAGAGGTGCTTCAGTATTGTTTTGTCATGTGTAAAATGCAATATACTTTTCTAAGTGCAGGATACCTTCCTGAGGCAGAACACTTTGTTTCAGTAGTTACACGTTTTTTGGTTTGCTAAGGTTCTCAAGTTATGTTATTAGTTCATAGCTGGGATTTTTTCTGCCAAGAAGTTTACGAGGGGAAGAAAGCAAATGGCAGCAGTATGACCTAGTTGTGTGTGCAAAGGGGATTTTCAAGGTAGGTGAATTCACTGCGAACATGAAATTTTGCCTGGTGAGCCTGTATATTTATTCTATGGACCAAACCACTTGGTTATACATAGGTGAATTATAATCTGCTCTGTAGAAATCTGTGGTGCTATTTCATAATTTTTCAAATGAGCTTGGTACCACGACATGCTAGTTTATCTTCAACTTTTTGAAATTTTTGAGCTTTTAGCTAAACTGTCCTTGTACTGCCCCTGTGTTCACAGCAGCTTGTTTCCCCCTAGGATGAAAGAGTGAGAAGTGGCTGTAACCACTGATCTTATTCCCTCTATGTTTTACTTGCTCTACCTCAAGTATCTGGACTGCTATCAGTGATTAAAGGGAATTTGCAATTCCCTGGATAGTGTAAACATCTGTAGTTAGTAATTACAGAAGCTTTTCACTCTCCTGGCCCTGAAGAAAATGAGCTGCTGAGAACTAATAAATAACTGTTTCTAAGTTTTGTGATATCCTTCCAATTGGCAATTCCCTCTTTAACCTTTTTCTGATACTTCCATCAATGATGACCTACAAAATGTCAATAGTGTCAGGTGTCTATGAAGTCGGTGAGCTCTCTCTAGCTAAAAAAAATCATTTTCTCTTAATAAACAAAATGGGCATAATTCTCAGACCTGGGGGTGTGCAAGTTCCAAGACAGAGAGGGAGAAGGATTCGCTATTCCTGCCTTGTAGTCCTTGAAGTGTTGGAGGAGTATCATTGTAAGCCCTTGTACACCTTAAAGTATCTTGCCCTAGACAAATTACCAGTCAGTGAAAGCAGCTTCAGTGCCTGAAGTAGCAACTGAACAGGACAAAGGTGCTGCATTGAAGCCAGAGATAGGACCCATTCTTCTTGACATTGTGTCAAAACACTGGGTCCTAATTTATTCAGCGATTAATCCCTACGTCCTAGCAGAACTCAAACCACTGCAGCTAAGCATGACCACTAGTTATTAGGGGTCATGGTCGAGATCTGAGGCGTTGGTATAATGCACCTCCTCAGACTGCAGTGGTTGCCTCATCTGTTTCCCCACAAGACTTGTGCTGTGGAGCAGAGAAGCTGTGGGGTGCTCAGGGCAAACCAGGTTATTCCCAGCACTCATTTGACATCTGAATACTCACATCCATGCTGTCAGAACTAACAAATTTGTCTGAAGTCCCCCTTGTAGGGCTACCACTCGTTTGTCAGCAGGGTTTGGAAAGGGGATTCCCAAAGGTCCTCACAGTTTTATGTGCCAGTCTCTCAGTTTGGGAGTCTAGAGACAAATCCAAACACAACACTAACTCTGGTGAGCCCTTTCTATTGAGGTAAATATGCTGCACAGGGCAGAGTGGAAACCTTTTAGCAGCTGATGAAAGACAGAGCTTTTTACAGGAATCGCTTTAAAATATTCCCGGGGGGGACATTTTCAGAGCTGCAACATGCACCTGGTAGGACTTGAAGTTAAAACTGGGGAAACCTCCCTTGCATTAGTAGGCAGGGACTGTATGACGACAAGGTTTCCCAGAGTGCAGGCAGGAAAGACAAGAATGATCAAGAACAAAGGACCTATGAAAAATCACCAAACTCTCAACAAAGGTGCAACTGTTATTACTTTTGACTGTATGCAACGTGTTGCATTCTTGAGAGTTTGCGAAGAGCTTAAAACAGTCGTTCTTTGATGCAGACTTTTCTGGTCATCTTGAAATGTGTTATCTCAAAAGTCAATCGATGCTTTATCTGCAATTTAGATTTATTAAGTGGTTTATTGGAATTGAATATACACTTGTTTCTGTGGTTTAGCTTTCAGACTGGTTGCTGTGGTTGAGGTTTTGAGAGGGAGGGCTCTGACCCATACCAGAGAAATAATCCTCCTGTAATATATTTTCACGACATAATTTTTGCTTTAAAATGAAGCCAAGTCAGCAGATATTTATTTCAGAAAAAAAAAAAAAGAAAAAATAGCAAATGATGAACAGGTGTATGTTATTTAAGGACTTCATTGTGGAAAAATGGATCAGACTTGGTAAATTGCAACCACCTTTGGGGAGTTTCAATCTTCAGTGCCACAAAAGTAGTTTTTTTGTTCAGTTATGACTATACTTTTGATGAAGAGGTGTTCATATTGGAAACATTTCTAATTCCTTATTTTGATTACTACTTCACTTAATTTTAGGACATTTACTTTTAATGGGTTGTTTCAAGGTTCCTAGCCTCATCAGCATGAAAAGAAGTTACTAGGGTGTTACCCATCATCTGTGAGTACCTCCATCCACAGGTTCTGTTCTACACCAAATTTGATTTTATCTTTGCTACTTGATCTTAATAAACTGATTTTATTACTCTTCTGGCTTAATATAATTCATTTTCTTATCCCATAGTTGTCTAACTATTGTTCAGATAGGTCAAGCTTTTCTAGGCCTATTATGCAAATTTCAGTTTTAACACTTACTCCCATTAGTTCACAGCTCGCACTGTAGCTTTATCAATGGTGTGTTTTCAGATGTTACCCAGATACCACACTGCAATATTGGCAGCTATTTACTCATTAAATCCATAGTAAAGCAGAGGAAGAATCTTGTGATGAAGAGATACAAAATCTTCTAAGAGTGACTGCTTATATTAACTAACTTCTAAATCTCAGTAAAGGTTTAATACACTTACGTAGTAGAGCCTCATATTGCACCCCGTTTGGGGCACTTTTTTCAAGAAAGAGGAAAAGTATTTGAAAGAGTCCAAAAAAGAGTAATGAGTTCAAACTTTGTAACATGCTGTTGTGGGGTGTGGTGGGTTGACCCTGGCTGGACGCCAGGTGCCCACCAAGCCGCTCTATCACTCCCTCCTCCTCAGCTGGACAGGGGGAGAAATATATGACCGCAGGCTTGTGGGTTGAGATAAGGACAAGGAAGATCACTCAGCAATTACTGTCAAGGGCAAAACAGACTCGACTCAGGGAAATTAATTTAACTTATTACCAGTCAAATAAGAGTAGGGTAATGAGAAATAAAACCAAATCTTAAACCACCTTCCCCTCACCCCTCCCATCTTCCTGGGCTCAATTTTACTCCTGAGATTCTCTACCTCCTCCATCTCCCTGAGCGGTGCAGGGGGATGGGGAATGGGGGTTGCAGTCAGATCATCACACGTTGTCCCTGCCGCTCCTTCCTCCTCACTCTCTTCTCCTGCTCCAGCGTGGGGTCCCTCCCATGGGAGACAGTCCTCCACGAACTTCTCCAACATGAGTCCTTCCCACAGGCCGCAGTTCTTGAACTGCTCCAGCGTGGATCCTTTCCATGGGGCGCAATCCTTCAGGACCACACTGCTCCAGCGTGGGTCCCCCATGGTGTCGCAAGTCCTGCCAGCAAACCTGCTCCAGCGTGGGCTCCTCTTCATGGGGTCACAGGTCCTGCCAGGATCCTGCTCCAGCGAGGGCTTCCCACGGGGTCACAGCCTCCTTCGGGCACATCCACCTGCTCTGGCGTGGGGTCCTCCACAGGCTGCAGGTAGATATCTGCTCCACCGTGGACCTCCCTGGGCTGCAGGGGGACAGCCTGCCTCACCATGGTCTTCCCCACGGGCTGCAGGGGAATCTCTGCTCTGGCCCCTGGAGCACCTCCTCCCCCTCCTTCTTCACTGACCTGGGGGTCTGCAGGGCTGTTTCTCCCACATATTCTCACTCCTCTCTTCTGGCTGCTGTTGCGCAGCTGTTTTTTCCCCTTCTTAAATATGTTATCACAGAGGTGCTACCACCATTGCTGATTGCCCCAGCTTTGTCAAGTGGCAGGTCCATCTTGGAGCCGGCTGGCATTGGCTTTCTTGGACGTGGGGCAGCTTCTGGTGTCTTCTCACAGAATCCACCCCTGTAGCCCCCCACTACCAAAACCTTGACAAGCAAACACAGTACATGGGGGAAGAGTGAATGATATGGGGATGTTTAGCCTATTGAAAGGAAGAGTATGGAGTGATGAACAATCTTCTGTATGTAAAGGATGTAAAGGCTGCTGCAGAGAAGGGGGGTTTCTGTGCTCTGTCTCTGCAGCGTCTGAAAGAAGATTAATCCCAAGCAAGGGAGGTTCAGATGGGATATTAGAAAGGATTTGCCAAGGCTCTTGAAATACTAGAGTGGATTGTCCAGGGAAGGTTATGAATCTTCATCACTAGAAGACTTTAAGAGCAAGCTGGACAAACTGGTCAGGTATGATATATAATTGATTCTGGCTGGGGTCATGGGAACTTTCTAAATGTCTGAGATTTCTTTCAACCCCATAATTAGGTGTTTCTATCATAAGTGATGCTGTAGCATTCCTTTCTTTGGGACTTCATACATGCATGCAGAATTTACCTTAAGAGCCAAAAGAGTAAGGACAACAAAAGAATATTTGTGGCTTCAGTGTCTTCTCTTGTTTATGTATTTTTTTCTGGTCACAGCAGATACTGAAAGTATCAATTTATTCCCATTAACATTTAAAACTAGAGCTTACTTTATAGGTGTTAAATGCCCAATAATTAACGTTACTAGCTTTGGTGAAAATAATACAGGAACATTTCTAAAAGAGAAATTAATATTAACAGAATATTAGCTACAGAACCTAAGTCAAATCACAAGCACTGCTTGGCCTGCTAATTAATTTGAATGCCTTACAGTAGGATCATTTTTTTCCAAGGCTCTTCCATCTATGCTGATTCTTATGATAAATCCTGACAATTGTAATTATAGGATAATTTACATTTCACTTAAGAAAATCATTTAAGTGGGATCAATACTTATAGGCAATTCATAAGTTCAAGTAATTACTTAAGATGCCAGTACGTTAAATAAGCATCTGTCTTGATTTGGACAGTATGTCAATTAAAACTTAGCCCAAGTACTACTTAGTAAAAGTTACAGCACTGGTTTTAATGCTGGTGTCAGACATACTACGTAAAGGGACTAAGTTCACCTCTGCTTTAAGTTTTCATAAACCTGAATGATTCAGGAGTGGGGAGACGATGAATGTATGATCATACACTCCCTGGACCAAATATAAAGGTACCATCCCCTGCCATGACTGAAGGAAGGGGTGGCAGTGGAAATGCAATCTGTCATTGCAAGGTGATTTATTTCTCAGTTGAGCAGGAGACCTTCCTGGCCCACAGAACTGCTGTTTAACTTGCACCTCATTGAGCCAGCAAGGATGAAGCCAGCCAAAAATCACTAAAATATGTTTGCGTAAGAAGAAAGAACTAAAAAGTACTTCCAATGCTTGAGTGAAAGCCTAAAACTACGAGTAATAAACACTGTTTGTCTATTGCTATGGCAATACAATGACATTCCCACCTCTGTGCTGTCATATTCCATTATGGTAGCTATAATGTCACAAACATACTTGTATTTTGCAGGCAAAACAGAAAGAGGAAAGGGAGTGAAACAAAAAGCACTACTGTTCACATGCTTTGGTGCTAAAGGGATGCACAGAAAATATGCATCGCATCTTAATTTTGGCTTAACTTTGTCAATAGACTCTAAAGCTATTCTCTATACACAAAAAAATTTCAATAGATGGAAAAATAGAAATGTTAGTAAGGAACGAGACATCTTGCTTACTCCACCCCCCAAAAAAGAAACTAAAGAAAATACTCAGCTTCCTCTTGGCTTCTGTGGCCTATTTGAAGTACTGGTTACCTTGGAAATTCTCAAAAGCACAGATGCTAGAGGTGGAAAAGACTTATGAGGTCACCTATAGCATTACCTTGCCAGCATAAAAAAGTTTTGTGTTGTCAAGATTTTTTTCAAGGGAAAGTCATGTTCACTGTTAGCTTTCTTCCTCAGGTTAGACCTATAGTTAATCTCTGGAAAGCTGATTATTTCCTTGAAGTTGCTACAAGGGACAATATCTCTCCAAAGATAAGGTTTACTCTAGATACTTAGTTATAAAGATGATTTTCTACTTTCAGTAACTATACTTGAACAAAACTTCATCTTTAGAACAGGTAGATTTTTGGGGAGAATTTTTCTCTTTTATAGAGGAACTATATATAAAGGTACTTTTATAACCCACCATCACTTTAGCTTTTGTAGAAAACTGTTGAATTCATGAGTGTAAATTAGTGCAAATTCATAGAATCATAGAATCATAGAATCATTTAGGTTGGAAAAGACCTTCAAGATCATCGAGTCCAACCAACAACCATGCCCACTAAACCATGTCCTGGAGTACCCCGTCTACTCACTTTTTGAATACCTCCAGGGATGGTGACTCAACCACTTCCCTGGGCAGCCTGTTCCAATGTCTGACAACCCCCTCAGTAAAAAAATTTCTCCTAATATCTAACCTAAATCTCCCTTGCCTCAACTTAAGGCCATTTCCTCTCGTCCTGTCTCCAGCCACCTGACAGAAGAGACCAACACCCACCTCACTACAACCCCCCTTCAGGTAGTTGTAGAGAGCGATAAGGTCTCCCCTCAGCCTCCTCTTTTCTAGATTAAACAGCCCCAGCTCCCTCGGCCGCTCCTCATGAGACTTGTGCTCCAGGCCCCTCACCAACTTGGTTGCCCTCCTCTGAACACACTCCAGCACCTCCATGTCTTTCCTGTAGTGAGGGGCCCAAAACTGAACACAGTACTCGAGGTGCGGCCTCACCAGTGCTGAGTACAGGGGAACAATCACCTCCCTGCTCCTGCTGGCCACACTATTTCTGATGCAGGCCAGGATGCCGTTGGCCGCCTTGGCCACCTGGGCACACTGCCGGCTCATATTCAGCCGGCTGTCCACCAGCACCCCTAGGTCTTTCTCTGCCGGGCAGCTTTCCAGCCACTCTTCCCCAAGCCTGTAGCACTGCATGGGGTTGCTGTGACCCAAGTGCAGGACCCGGCACTTGGCCTTGTTGAACTTCATACGATTGGCCTCAGCCCATCGATCCAGCCTGTCCAGATCTCTCTGTAGAGCCTCCCTACCCTCAAGCAGATCGACCCTGCCTCCCAACTTGGTGTCATCTGCAAACTTGCTGAGGGTGCACTCGATCCCCTCATCCAAATCATCGATAAAGATACTAAACAGAACAGGGCCTAACACCGAGCCCTGAGGAACACCACTTGTGACCCGCCACCAACTGGATTTCACCCCATTCACCACAACCCTCTGGCCTCATCCACCCAGCCAGTTTTTGACCCAGCGAAGAGTGCACTTATCCAGGCCACGAGACGCCAGTTTCTCAAGGAGTATGCCATGAGAGACAGTGTCAAAGGCCTTACTGAAGTCCAGGTGGATAACATCCACAGCCTTTCGCTCATCCACTAGGCAGGTCACCTGGTCATAGAAGGAGACCAGGTTGGTCAAGCAGGACCTGCCTTTCGTAAACCCGTGCTGACTGGGCCTGATCCCCTTCTTATCCTGGACTTGCCATGTGAGTGCTCTCAAGACAAATTCGTTAAACCCAGTGGATCTATTAGTGCCCATTGGAGATCTGGTCCTTCATCTTTGTCCTGAATATAGGAAGGTGTACACTTTTGTCCATCTGCAGCACTGGAATGTGCTGGAAACTGCCTGTTTGCTAAAAACATTCAATCACTGGTGGTTTGTTTGTTTGTTTGTTTGTTTGTTTGTTCTTGTGGGCTTCCAGCGGCTTTCAAGTTGCTAGCCTAGCAGAAAATGTATTAGAAAATAACTAAGGAGATGAAGTTTCTTCTCCTGTTCTCATCCTTAGAGAATATCTCCTTCCCAAATGTTTTTGTTTCCTGTGTGTAAAATGCAGATAATGGTAATCCTTTGTAAAGAGCTTTGAAATCTGTATTTGAAACATGCTGTTCATAGCAATAGCCTGCAGGCTATTACTACATTCAAATGGACTGCCACCCTGATTTGGCAGAGGGAGGTGGTGTTATTGCTGAAGCCTCTTGGACTGTAGGACAAGGTTTCAGACTTGGCTTCCCCACTCACTAATCTTCCAGGCATGTGCAAAGCTCGTCTCTTTTTTCCTTTGAGGAGGCATGGTCTGAGGTACTGAGTGGTGAGAGACCCAGTCTGATTCGCAGTTTGGTGGTGCTAATAACAAATATTGTGATTGTTTTAAAAATAATTGTACTGATCTTTAAGAGGGCTGCCAGAATCTGGGCTGGGCACTGCAGAATTTGCCTTTTCAATTAATATATTCAATGGATGACATTAAAAAAAGGTTGCATTTCCTCCTTACCAACAGCCTAACTATAAACTGATTATACATTAAAGACAAAATAATGTAAGTCTCACTTATCATCAATAAAATCCTACAATTACGTTGTGCACTTGAAATAAATTTGGCCACTTTCACTGTAATTGCCAAGAATATTCTGACTCTTGTCTCTAAAAATCATTGTTTTTTCTTATCTCACTAATGTTTCTGAGGGAAGAATGCAGGGGGTCCTTAAGGCTGAGAAAGATAGTGATGTTATTCCATAAGCTTTTCTGAATAAACAACAGTGATTCTTTGCTCCATGAGTGTTTACAATTTTATTTGATTATTTTTTTCAGCGGGAAAATGATTTCATCTGTCTCTAAGTAGAACACATCTGAGATTCCAGACTCTTTATGGTCCATTTGGATATCAGAAAAGCTGGAGGAAAAATTAAACATTCACTTGGATGCCCCTTTTCCTTTGCCTCTGTTGCTCCCTGAGGACCTCCTACCATACTGGCTGTCTGCTAATTGCCATTTCAGAGGGTTGGAACAGACACATGTAGCCTTCCACAGGCTTTCTCTTTGGTGGTGGGATATTAGGGAGCGATTGCTATAGAAATTGCTATTTGAGTCTTTGCTGCTTTTGATATTCCTTCCCTGCAAAGTAGAACTGTGCAGCAGTGCAGCAGAAGGAGGAAGGATGGTGCCCAGTAGGCCTAAGGTGCGTTCAGAAATATACATGAGAGCTTGAAATAGATGCTTCTTCCCCCGCCTCCATCTCTGTTTTGACTGTTTTCCTTAAATGACTGGCGAATTGGTTGCAGATGGAGAAAGCTCTCCCACATACACTGCAGCAGACAGTATTAAGGCACACTCAAGGTAGATGGTGCTGCCTCTTAGCTTTTCTAGGCCCTCCCTGGGAGCCAGGGGTCCAGGCAAACCTCCTGTAATGGCAGAAAAGTGGTGGAATGGCCTGAAGTTCTAGGGAGCAGTGCTTGATTCTTATCCTGCAATATTGGAGAAGGTGTAAAAAACATCCTCTGACCAAGCCATGGTGTAAGAATAACTGTAAGCTAGCAGAGTACTTTGTTTCTGAGGTCTAGACTCATGCTTTGTGAGAGTTCAACACTTTTGATTATGCACTATAATTATTGGGCTTAAAACCTGGTGGAAAACAGAAAAGGACTGCTTGCTATAATTAGCTGTGTCACTTTCCATGTGCTGAGATGTATTGATAAAATGCAGCCTAGGCTATCTTTTTTTTTCATTTGTTCTTGTTTCTGTGAGTCCTGTTAGTGCTATTCACTTTGTTGCTTTTTTTTTTCTTTTTTTTTTTTTTTTTTTTTTTTTTTTTCTTTCTTATTTCTACCTCTGGCCTGCAGGTTTAGGAAAAGTAGCAGTGCTGCCTATTGAATTTCATACCACAGCACTTCTCACTAGTGATCTATCTGAGACCAGTTTTTCAATATGCGGTCCACACAGGATGTAAGAAAATGATGTGTAAAATGTTTGTGTTCGGATAAAAACCACCTCCACAAATAGACACTCATATACAAAAGGAAGCAGAAGTGTAAATAATTGCCTCCTGAACTTTCCAGGGAAAGAAACAAGCTATATGTTATCTTATGCTGAACCTCCCTTGAAACATAGTGTTCCTTCACTGGGGGAGAAGGAAGAAACAATGTTGCTTGGTTTCAATGCAAAGCATTTTTTGCTTGAAGATCCATTTTTGGTTTGAAGCATATGGAATTTCAACACCTTTCATATTTCTATACAAAACTGTCAGCAAAAGTTGTCAGAACAAAACAACAGATTTTGGGACTGACAATTTTTCCTTCTGTCTCCTGATGCTGTATTTGTTTTCTATGAAATTGCATGGAAAGAAAAATTCTTATATGCACACAGTTTTAATTTTCATCACAGTATACTGACTGGTAGTGCAGACTTTTGGCTGTAATGTAATCCTGACCTTTTCTCTGAAATCTATGAAATTTTGTAAAGTTTCAAAAGGCAAAATCTGTGTAAGGGTGCTGTACATTTAAAGGGGATTGAAAAAAAGAAAAGCATGGCGTTTCACCTAGCCAAAATTAATCTGTCATTTTGATCTCATGCACCCTTTTGTTAGATTAACCAGCAATTTATCAAGTCAGACATCCTTACTATTCTAAATTGTCCCCCACAGAGGCCTTACTCACTTTAGCTTACACTCTCAGTGGAGAGCCAACAGTATTTGTTATGAGGTCTGAACAGCAGGATAATCATTTACACTGTTTGGGAAATTCTGATATAACCCTTTTACATCTTGTGACAGAAATTACCAATTTTAAGCAACATGTCAACACAGAAACAAAAAATCATTCTTTTGTGAACCTAAGAGTTTTGTAAGGGAATAAGTTACAAAGGACTGGTTACAAAGAAATTGAAAAAAATGCATAAACTACTATTGATTTTACTGGGCTTCACCCCAGACTTAGTGTTTCACTTTAGCGTACATGCGTGTATATGTGCACACATACAGAAAACATTACAGAGTGTTTCTTATCTTCTTAGTGTTACTTATAGAATTTATAATGCTTTTCAAAAGCAGAATGAAACATGACAAAATATTTGCAGTACTGAGGAAATGACTCCCAATTCTCACACGTGATACCTGATGTAACATGACAGTAGACAGCAGAGATGTTCTTTCATATTAAGTAAAATACCACTTATGTCAATTAAATAATTGACCAGGTGCCTCTAACAAACAGGTATACATCAGGAGAAATGTCATGTCAAGAACATTCAGTTTGGATTAGCAGAAGCTTAGAAACAGAGGAAGAACTGGAAAAAAAAGTGATGATATAAACCTGGACTTATTACATCTCTAGAAAACACCTTTAATTGTTCAGATTCAATTTTACATTACCCAGGAAAAGAAAGGAAGCATAGGTACTAGTACTGGTAAAGAGCTATGAGCACTAAACTGCTCATCCTAAAATAAAGCTCATTCAGATGTAAGATTTTGCTTTAATCAACTATATGGACAGGATACAACTGGGACTTTCAGATCACAGCTCAGCTTCTCTTCTAAAAAGCGGTTCCTCTTATTCCCTCAGTGCTTAAGGCAGCCATTTTTGAAAGAGTGATTTGTATTAGGAGAATTACTAATTTCTAAATGTTATTTTAAAAGTTGTAGGCAAACACTTTATGTAAATTCTTAATAATACTTTAAGGAATTGTTCCTTTGCTTTCTGCTAGTCCTTTCGAGTCAGATTCCTATTTCCTTTCCTAAATGACTCACATTAATTTACCAGAAATACAAATGTTCAACAGAGGAAACATAAATTGACTTAAATTTTTCTCTAAACAGGGTCATAATTTTAAAAATAATTGCCAAAAAGTGAATTGATTTGAACATGAGGCTATCCCAAGCCTGTTTAGAAATGTGGATTTTAAGTTATTAGTCTTGACATCTGCAGTCATGTTAGCTTATTGATCCTCTATCAGCTGGGATGCTTTGGCTGGCACTCCAAGTGTTAAGAACCACTCTGAGTTGGAAGCAAGCTAGGAAATGACACTTCATGAATAGCCCAAACTTTTCTCCCTGCATCCCACCGAGGGGGAGTGAGCGAGGGCCTGTGTGGTGCTTAGTTGCCGGCTGGGATTAAACCACAACACTGCAGCAGCACATTTCTGTTACACATCATTCTGGCTTTAGTTTAACATTTGATGACAACTGGCAATAAGACAATTAGGAAGATGCTACTGCTGACTTGATTTATAAATACTCTATTAAATGCAAAACCCCTTATGTTCACTGTTGAACTGTACTGTTGTTGCATTATACACTTAAAGCCAGGAAATGTCAAAGTTAGAAGTGGCCTTTACTCTGCCCCCTGGTGTATATGCATTACAATACAGTCTTTAATTACATGATTTAAACAATTTCTTATATAATAGAGTGCAAAAATATCCCATCGTTTTGAATTTTAGCTACAAACACAAAGCTTACTCTAGTACTCATTTTTCACTCTTCTTCTGTACAAATTAAATGGTCATGATGTATCAGAGCCTGCTCCCTAAACAATGTGTTAAAAAAACTTCAGTAGAAAAGAAAAAGTATGATTCAAGTAAATATTTGCAGCAAATAACACATCTATATGTGAAAAAACATCTTGTCAGAGTAAATTATCCTTTTGTAATTTATATTTTAGACAGCTTTTATTTAATTTTTGACAAATATGCTTAGAAATGGGACAAAATTTGTTTTCGTGAAATGTCTCTGTATAAAAATGTAACAAAAGCTAGATTTTTTGAACATTATTACTGTTACTGTAATTACTGCATTACCTAATCTCAAGGTTATTTACATTTTAGGATTCAGAACATGCATTGAAAAAAGGGGTGTGCGACTCTCCTTGTGTGAGGTGGAGAATTAAAGCACAAAGAGATAGGTCCCTAAATGGTTTCGTACTCACAGTGCCTTTTGGACTGCTGTCACTGACACAGCTGGAGCTCAAGACAACATATACATGTTGCCTTTAAAAACTAGACAATCCTCTCTCAAGTGCTAGTCCATAGTGCAGTCTGTGCTACTGGACCCATGCTAAGCGGTCTGTGCTTTCTTCTCTGATAACTTGCACAGTCCAGGCTGCTTTCTCCACTAGCAGTGTCTGCCTTGTGTAGTGGCATGACCACTTAGCATGGATAAATCCATTTTACCTTACACTAGCTATCCAAAGCTCAGCAAAATCCTAAATTCTAAGCTCCATTTGCAGTCAGTTAGTATAACTACAGGCACCAGCAGTACAAGGTCAGTTAGTACGACTACCACGTCTCAGAAATCTCTTTTAGGATGAAATAAATCTCTCTGGAGAAGCACATCTTTTTCTTTGCACTGTTGGGAGGAAACCTTGATATCCTATGTAGATCGGATACTTTGCATCATCTGAAGTTAAACAAGATCCACCTGGTTCAAAGGGTCTTGCCCGAAGTTATGTTGTGAGCCTATGGCCAATCAGGACACAAGACCAGGACTGTCAAATACAGACTGTTGCCCTTAGCAATGGGACATGCTTCTTGCATGTGCTGTAAAACCGAAACACTGAGCATTGAAAGCTAAAGAAACAGCCTCAGCCCCTGTGTCTTGCTAAAAATCCCATGAACTGGAATCAGTTCAATTCTTATGCCCTTTTCAACTAAATAAAATATGATACAGTGAAACCCAACTGCATTACCAATAATGCTAGCCAGCATGCTTGACTGAAAGTTATAGTGCATTGGACAAGCCTGAGAGATTATTGAGAAGATGGGACTGCATAAATCTTGCCCATGGAGGTGCTCAGCAGCTACTAAATGTGCATGTAGTCATTAAACTATGAGATACCATTTTAGGGGCTACAATGAAATTTCAAAGTTGAATTTCTTATTAGCTGTCCTGTTACTGAATAGTTCTTTGTTACAGCTAGTAGAAAGTAAAATAAAAGGCTCAAAGAAAAGAATGCTTAGTTAAAGCTTGAAAAAACAGTATGAAGTTGTGCATAAGGTTACTGAAGAGTTTTTCCTTCCAAAAACCCTTTTTACTTTTTCATAAAGGGCCAATGGTATTTACATGGTTAGATGGGTTAATGAGAAGAACAAACTTGTTAGAGAAATGTATATCACAGTAGTGCATCAGAATTGAGTGAGAGTCAAAGAGTCATTGCTTTCATCCTGTTGTGCTGTAACATTTTTATATTATACTTTCTAATCTGCTGCCATAAACTGATTTCATTTGAGTACTGGAGTATTCTGCTCTGTCGAGGCAAAATTTCTTGTGCTTGTGATTAAGACTTCTTTGTTCAGTGAAAATGAATTATAATATACTGAAAGTGTGTTTGAGTGTTCTGTTTATTTTTGCTTTTGCCATCTGTGTTAATTGCAACAGGAAAACCTAGCTTCTAATCTTAATACAGCATTTACAATGGTTTTGAATAATGACCAGGTGAAATATGAAAAAGGACAACTAATTTTACCTCTGGAAACAAAAGGACATTTTAAAGGGCAAGCTATTATTTTCAGCATCTACTTGTTCTAATTCCAGAATGCTTCTGCTAGTTTCATTTCCACCTAAGATGTCCGCTGATCAGAGGTCACAGTTCTGTTACATATAGACAAAGTTCCACCTACTGCACTTCCCAGAGAGTACCAAAAAACCTCTCCAAGCTTAATTTTGTGTTCCTATCTCTTCCTAAGTCTCTGGTCACATACATATTAATAATATGTACAAATCAAATGAATCTAGCTCAATTATATATTATCCCTTTAAAATGTTTTCTTGGTGGATTTTATAAGCTCTGTTGAGATGGGAATTGCTGAGCCAATGTTAAAACTAATAAAATCAGTTAATAATAAAAAAAACCCCTTAGCATCATTTTCATCATTGAGAACTGAAAGAAAATAGGAAAACAAACTTACTTTTGCCTTTTTTCTAATGCCCCAGGTTCTCATCTATATATGACAACACAAATCCAGTATGTTGTAAACATGTTGAAATGTTCCGGCCTTTACAGTTTTCCCAGCCTGAGGTAAGAAAACGGGTTATTTAATCTCTTGTCTGGATCAGACTCATTAGGACTGCGGCATGTCTTCCTCATTCACAAATGGCAAGCAGAGACCTGATGTCTTATTTCTCAAGGGCTCTTAATTGTGTTACATGCTGTTTTCTCAAAACAATCTCTTCCTTGATTATCTGTGCAATGTCAGGCTCCCTTCCTCCTAAATACATACATTGTTATATTTACTTTCACTGGCCTATGTGTACTGTGAAAAAGCACCTTTGAAGGCTGTTCAGCTTCTCATTATATTAAGTCAAACTGTTTGGTACAGTTTTTGGGTGACATACCTGATTTCCTTATTGAGGGGCCCAGTAACAATTTCCTTGAAACTAGTTAAGATATATCTTAATGTCAGGTTGTGCTCTTCAGCTTGGGATGATTAAATCATCTCAAGTGGGCTATCCAATGTTCAGATCTCCAAATTATATAAAATTGTACCTTTCTACTGAAAAAATGCTGTGAACCTTAGTCTGCTTTACAAAATAACCGAAGATAGCAGTAGGTATTGGACAAGATACCAGATAAAGTATCTTAAGAAACAGAACATCTTCTGTCTTTTAGAATTCGGGTTAATAACAGATGAAATCCTTAGCAGTGATAGATCTTGACCTGCCTTTCCTGCCAGTTTACTATCTCAGAAAAATTAGCAACATACACACCTCTAAACTGAAACTATTAAGCAGAACCTCACACAATTCTTCCAATAACTGAAACACACACATGCACATGTGCATGCCTGTGACCGTTTAACTTAATACATGCTGTGCAAATGCCACAGGAAAACCCGTTTTGCTTCCCAAATTTGTGAGGAGCGTTAGCCAGATTTGTGGTTTGTTTTATTGGGGTAGATCATGGAGTAAATTATTACTCAGCATGAGTTAGGATACCAGAAGGAGGCCCTAAATAATTATGTAGATGTATTATGATTAATAAATAATAACCACAATTATTGAGGAATGGCTTAACCAATAAGGTCTTTAATAAATGTTTAATAGTTAAAATCCATCATAAACAAAACCAGATGGCAATATAGCATATTGCCAAGTCCCAGTTGTGCAGCACAGAGTATACAGCCTTATTAGTTTTGAAAACCCAAATGAAATGTATCTCGAATGAATTGACTTTAAGAAAAAGTAATTGGACTGTGTTTTCATTCTTTGTGACTTTGCGTGACTATATAGTGCCCATCCATATATACCCCCAGAATAGAAATGTTTTTTTTGTTTCATTGACTGGTTTATTGAAATTATCCATATGCTCTAGACAAGTTACTTCATCTTATTTCTTTTAATTGCTAGTTTCAGAATAAAACTCAATAGCAGATGGGAATGAATACGGCCTATGTCTATACCAAACCTTCTAATAACACATAGCTTTTAGATGAATTCCATAGATACCCTACTGCTCCTTGTTTCTCTACAAAAGAGAAATATCTATTTTATTTTTCATTGGAGCTGTGGTTAATCTGTCATTGTGTAGAGGATCTTGGTCTAGATTCCATGTTCTCAATGCATCACATTTAATGGGAGTTGGGACATTTTAAAATGAAATACAAACAGTCAATACTTGGATTAACTTCTTGAGTTTCTAGTTTGTCTTACTTAAAGTTGTGATCCAAAAATGACTGAAGTTAGTAGGTGCCTTTCTATTGACCAAATAGTTTTGAGATTACCTTTCTACCTAGAGTAATCCTGTGATCATGGTATGGCTGATCGTTGACAGCTAAAGAGCTGCTCTGTAACAGGGTTCTCAATGTTCTTTCTAAATTAACTTAATTAACTTAAGTCTGGTTTTGTTGGGCCTGCTCCCGGTGTTGCTGACATTATTTTCCATTTGTTGTGTTTGCTAGGTCCTCCCTATCGTTCTTGTCATTTATGAGGTAAGCATTTAACCTACTGTGCTGGTTTTGACTGGGATAGAGTTAATTCTTTCCATAGTAGCTAGTATGGGGCTATCTTTTGGATTTGTGCTGAAAACAGTGTTGATAACACAGGGATGTTTTCGTTACTGCTGAGCAGTGCTCACACAGAGTCCAGGCCTTTTCTGCTTCTCACACCTCCCCGCCATGGAGCAGGCTGGGGGGGCACAAGAAGTTGGGAGGGGACACAGCCAGGACAGCTGACCCCAACTGACAAAAGGGATATTCCACACCATATGATGTCATGCTCAGCAATAAAAAGCTGGGGGAAGAAGAAGAAGGAAGGGGGGAACGTTCAGAGTGATGGCATTTGTCTTCCCAAGTAACCGTTACGCGTGATGGAGCCCTGCTTTCCTGGAGATGGCTGAACACCTGACTGCTGATGGGAAGTAGTGAATGAATTCCTTGTTTTGCTTTGCTTGCATGCACAGCTTTTGCTTTACCTGTTAAACTGTTCTTATCTGAACCCATGAGTTTTCTTACTTTTACTCTTCTGATTCTCTCCACCATCCCACCGGGGGGGGAGTGAGCGAGTGGCTGTGTGGTGCTTAGCTGCTGGCTGGGGTTAAACCACAACACCTACGAGAGTAATGTTTGACCTTTACGATAAAGGAATGTGAAAGCAGATTCAGTTTTAATGTATCCTGAGTATTACCTGTCTGTCCCATGTAATGTGTCAAAATACACTCAGAGGTAAGAAAAAAACTCTTCCTAATGAGGCAGCAAATTATTAGAATCATTTATTCAAAGAATATATATGCATTGACACAACATCAATAGCCTAGTGGCTAATGTCCTAGGTCCAGATTTCAATCTAGCTACTGAGTCACCTAAGCTAGGTTTTGTCTTTGCTTTTAAGAAAACAGGAGAAGTGTACCCTTAACTTGAATTAGCTTTTAGTCAAGATCTGCATAAAACCAAGACAGTTTGTAATTATTGTAGGAATATAAAAATTTGTGGTATAGGCTGGTCTTGCTTCCTGCTAGTCAGCTCACCAAATACTACAGCTTTTGATGTTTATAATTCAAAAATGTCTCTTTCCAGCAAAAAAGAGGAATGCAGTAACTCAGCTCTGCTGTGTTAACCTCAGCAAGAGCAAGGAACTTGATGTGGCTCCAGCCAAAGCACTTAAGCTTCCTCTGAAGGAAGTAGCTGCTCTCGCTTCAACAGCTCACCCTTCCTATACTGGGAGGCTTTCAAACCAGAGAGAAGGGACTAACACCCTCCCCTTCTCCTTGTTTCTCAGCCAATTCTCTTGCTTGCACCCATTTTAGCAATAAGATCCAGCTGCCCTTTGGTGTTTCTTGCAGGGCTCATGCCCTTTGTCTCAAGGGAAATCCAGAATTTTTCTTAACAGCAGCAACAGACTGCTTTTCATCATTTGTTCTCTCAAGTTAGCTTTCTTGCATTGGTAGTCTTGCATAAAATGCTGTCTTTCTGGCCAAGGTGAAGACCAGAACCTACTCTCGTCAGCTAAAGCTGCACAAGCAAACTTTAAACAGGGCCAGCGCCAAAAAACTATCACTTGTTGCAGTGTTCGAGTCTTCCCTGTTGTGCTTTTGGTCTGTGCTAACCAGCATCTTCCTAAACAGGTCTGGGGTTTGCTTTGGGAGTGAGTACAGGCAGAGGACCATTTCTAAAAATCAACTTTTTTGGGGCCCCTGTTTAAAAATACTAGCACAAACTGTTTTGGTCTACATGGCTGTAGTGCTGGAGACTGGCTGCAAATGTGTTAAATTTCCTAACAGGGATTGACACAGTGTAGACATAAACCTTGTGTCTTGGTTCTTTTGTAAACAAAGGTAAAAGTACTTCCACACATAACACTTCTAGGAGCTTAACAGAAAACTCATTAAAGTTGATGAAGCACTTATGTATGAAGCTGTCCATAGTTATATAAATATCCCAATTAGAGGCCACAAATTACTGGATTTATATAACAGTATAGATTAGTATTGCTATGCAGAGCATAGCATCGTTATAGAACAAGAAAAAGAATATATCAGTGACAATAAAAAAGGCTATAAAAATAAGCCTGATAGAAAATAGTTATTTGTATGGTATAAAATTAGCCCATGGAAATCATTGTCACAAGTTTAATTAAGGCATTTTGCTCAGTACAATTCAAACATGATTAGAATTTATATAAATAAATAACTAACTGGAACCAGGCTACCTTGGTTAAAATGTGGCTTCAAACCACCATGTAGTTAATAAGTAAGTCTATAAATAGTCCCTTAGGGCTTCTTAAATCTTGTGCTAGTGAATGTTTGCAACTGATATGAGCACAAAGTGACTTAGAGACATGGACTCCCAAATTAAAAAAAAATAAAAATCAAAATGTTCATTTGGATCTTTTAATCTTAATTCTTAACAGTACCAAAAGGATAAAAAGACATTTTTGTAATGTCTGGTGGAAAACCGTGGAAGGCAAGGAAATGCTTAATTCTGTTTATGTCTGAGTTGCAGAGACAGAGTGGGTGAGAGGTGAAGAAGAATGAAATGGGAAGAGGGTGATGTCCAAATGCAAATCCTCAGAGACCTTAGTTCCTTTGAAAATAATTTACTGAAGCACTGAATGCAGGGATTGAGTACTGAATACTAGTGACAAATACTATCTACTAAAATTAAGAACTAATTTAAATATAAAAAACTTTACATTTCCTTACTAGCTAGAAAATTGAATATTTTTTTCTCAATATTTTCAAAGTATTTTGCAGAAAAATTTTTATGATATGAAGGAAAATATTTCAAAGCAGAATAACGTTTTTTGCATGATTGGTGATGCACATTTTTACCAACTTCCAATTTAAAAAGGACAATTGAAACAAATGTTAAAATTTAAAAAAAATCTGAATTAACTGGGACTGGAAGGCAATTTTTTTCAGCAACTAGAAGTTTGGCTAAATGCTTGACTAATAGAATTAAAGGGAGAGTATGAAACAGATGGAAAATGACAGAAAATACATGTCTTCCCCTCTTTCCGGTTAACTTGTTTTTTTAATGTAATTTTCCACTATCTGCATTGTCTTTTCCTTTTTTAAATCTCATTTTTCTCCTCCTTTCTTCTTTCTCCTCCTTTTCAATGTATTGCCTCCTCTTATTTTCTTGCCATCCATTTTTATGCTTGCTGGTCTTCATATAACCCTTGCTCATCTTATTCCCAGTCTGAATTTCTCTTTCTTTGTCTCTTTTTTCCCTTCCTAACTCTTCCCACTCTCCTCATGGAGAAAAAAGTTTTTCTGTGACTCCAGAATTTTCTAGCTTGGAGAGGTAATAGTGATGTATTGTAAGCGGGACTGACCTTAGAAACTGACGTTCCTTCTGAGTAATTCCAGACAGACTAATTTGACACAGTGAGATACTTATGGGTTAAGAGAGAAGGTAGTATCTCAGTCCGCTAAGAGGATTTCTACTTGCAGAACAGATGGCAGGTACGAGCAAGCTCTCTCACTTCCATTTATGAGGTTCTGTGTGGAAATATGTGGAAATTTTTCTTCTGCTGCTTAGAGTAGCATTAAAATCCTCACCAGTGATGTGGCAGAGTAATAAAATGCCGTCCAATACATGTATTATTGCTCTTCTGTAAGACATTTGTCATACTAATTCTTAACAAAGGATGAAATTACAGTTCAAAGAGATAGAATTACATAACAAATACTAATATTATAATTACAATTATGTTGGATTATAAACATATTCAGAATGGTAATTTGCACTATAACAGCTGGATTTAAACTGTCAGTATTTGTCTGAGATTTTTACTAATGAATCAATCTATACATTTGCAACTGTACCTGCACCACATAACTGTAGAAACAACAGCAAGAAATAAAACACAGGTAGATGTTTTCACTCCTGTTGCCAATATATTCTTTGTATTACATTGTGACTTTATAGAGGCATTCCCTTTTCCAAGAGGAGTTTGTCGTCACTGTATGACCTAAGTTCAACTTAATTAGTTTTACTTTTTCCACTACACAGCTTTTGTGCTGTTGACTATGGGGTAGTCCTTTCTGGTAGAAATTGGGAAGCCTCTAATAATGTAAAGTGTGTCAAAATCAGAAATGTCTACATGTACACAATTTCTGAATGTTTAGAATGGGAAAGAAATGCCAAAAAAGATATAATCTCATCAAATATGGGCTTCCATATTGTGGCATTAAAACATATAAAAATAAAATTTATACTTTTATTGCCAAATTTCTCCCTGTTGAGAATAAGTACACCACATTTGTGTTGAAAGAACGAAATGTGACATCTCAAAACTAGAGCTATATTAAATAAAAAAATCCCAAGTAGATGTTTATTTCATAAGCAGCTATCCTACCAGAGTATCATATCAGCAGTCTATGTTGACAGAAAACCTTTTGTGAATTTTGTATAAAGTGCCTTAGGTGTGCAAAACACTGTATGAAAAAGACCATACACACACTTTCTGCCCCAAATGATTTACCTTCTTAACATGACACTGTGTGCCTGAAATTGGGAAAGATGATATAGAATGTAATTCTAAAACAGAAAATAAGTGTTTTTTCCTCATCTTATTTCTTAAAAAGCCTTTAGTATAAATGAGGGAATTGCTGGAGAGGTACAAGAAGCAGATTTTGAGAACACCATTGAAGTGGGAGCAGACTGGATGGTGGGCAGAGCCACTAAGGCAATTTGGCAGGACTTGTAACCTCCAGGTACTCCAGAGGTGTCTGTGCTGCCATCTTACCTGCAGGCTGGGGCGTATTCCTTAACACACTTGACTCTTCTGCTACACCTTGTTGGCCATCAAAGTGAGTGAGGCTGGAAGGAAAATCTAATATCACCCCCTGTGCCCCCAGCTGTAAATAGCATCATGGAAACATGACTGTGTCTGCAATGGAGCCATCCGAAACAGTCTCTGTGTTTCAGTGCCTTTTCTCTTCCACAGTGCTCCCGCACTGGTTCTGTTTTCAGGGTCACTATGACTTTTTTTACAGCTGTCACTCAAAGAAATAACACTGAAACTAGCTGCAGTTACAATGGCTATGGTAGCAATTTCAGTTGTTTAAAAGAACTAAAATAACCAGAAAGTTCAATTGGTGAACAGCCTATTTATCTTGTGATTCAGACATAATTTGAAGATAATGTTTCCTGGAATTGATGCATATCTGTGTACGTGCTCAATCCAGGAGAGACCTTTTACATTTTGTAAGAGGGCAATCAGCTAAGTGCTACACTTCCTCTGTCTGATCTGTTATCTTAGACGCTAAGTTAAGAGTTTGGAATTTTTCAAGAGGTAGCTTTTAAAATGTAAGGTATTCTGAGGAATAAAATAAGTTGTTTTTCTCATTCATTCACTTTCTGAAGTCTTATGAATTAAATAGCTGACATTCCATTCCTTGCCATTCATGAAACTTCAGTTAGTAAGGATTTCTCCCTATGGCTTTACTCAGTGGAGGGTTTTTACGTGAGCAGCGTTTAGTCACATGTAGATGTGGATATCATTAATAAACCTCAGTAATTCAGTCCTCAAAGCTGATCCAACACTGCACTGAAGCTAGTCATTCCAGGGCAAAATGATGAAAAACTGCGCATGCTACAAATAATACCATGGCACTATTTTAGATTCCCTTTATAGTGCTGTGAATGACTTAATGAAGTGCAAAGAAAGAGGGGATCATTAGCGAAATGGGAAATAGGTTTCCCCACATCTAAAATGGGGATCTAAAATGGGGATAATCATTCTTACTTTTCCTGAAGAGTATTAATAGCTGCTAGAAAAATATGCTTTGGTGTTATAATTATTACTGTTAGAAGACAAGCAAAATGAAATGATTTATAATATGTTTTTAAATGGATACCCAGACTATGGAACAAATACTTCCTAGGGCTGTCTGAGCACAGTTTGAACACTAATTAACTGGATTAGAATCTGATTTAATTAAATTCTCTTTGTATGAAAAAATTCTTTTGGACGAAGAATGCTCTATTCCTTTAATTTTTTTTGGTGATTTTTATTTACTGGTTAAACAAAACTGAAGAAGGGAATAGTGAATTTAAAGTAAGAATGCTTGTGGGAGCAATATATAAAGCTTAAATTAAATTGGTCTCTGGACCAATTCAAGCTGTAAAAATAAGGTCATCTAGCTCTGTTACCTAGATGTCGACTGAGCTGTGACTGTTTACGCGCATATACCCACACAGAAACTAGAGTGGACTCCTCAGTCTAGATTACTGTCAGTCTCTTCTATAAACAAGTCTTTTGCTGAGGTGTTGATTGGGAAGAGAAAGGAAGATTTTTAGCAGAATGAAGACCTTCATTTCAGTAAACCTGATTGAAGGACTGTTCACATGCTGGGAAAGGCTAAAGCATCTATGCATTAATATTTACATAATAAAATCTATACAGGTCTACCTTGATGGTGCAGATAATACTAATGTATTTATTTGGCCTGTGCTTCAATGCAGGACACTTTGGCCTTGGAAGCCGTTCAACCATGGTATCATGATAGTATATGTAAATTAGTAACCCCTGTGAGAGGCAGTAGGTCCAAAGTAGCTCTGATGTGTCTGCAGGGCTTCTGACCTCCTCCTGGTCCCCACTGAGGCCAGGTACTATGAGGAAGGTGGTGGGACACTTCTGCATCAGGCATCCCAACACCCACGTGGCCCTGGACAGTTACTCCCTAGCGATGTTTTGATGAGGTGTCTTGTAAGTGTTTCATGACCAATAAACATGCAGTGCAACTGCTGCTCATTGATTGTGGTATTTATCACAGAGATGTAAACCAACTGTTAAATAGACAACCTGAGTATTTCTCAGGGTCTTAAAAGCTCGCCTGTAACTTCTAAAAATGCTTTCAGGTTTCCTTCTTCCTTTCCCATTTTTTAAGTGCTGTATGAAAAAAAGGTGTGGATCTTCATTGTTCCTGACTGCAATAGGCTTTGAAGTGGCCACGTCCTCCTCTAAAATGTTTAAGTTCCCTCCTCCACTGACTTCCCCTGGAGCTGGAAATACTCTGCATCTTCAGTGCCCTGAGACATAGTAAAAGCTTATTCATTATTGCATGAAAGCTCAAGTACTTTGATAACTTTAAAAAGTCTTATATAAGTATGTATTTACATGTATATACACATAGGTACACATGCACTCGTGAGCATAAGAGGTTCTGTATTGCTTTCTTAATTACTTTGGGATTTTGAGCAATAATCTTTATATAGGTTTATTTTGGACTTTCCTCACCCAGAAAAGAAAATGAGAATGTTAAGCATATGATCTAAAGAATTACAAGGGCATTTGGAAGTGCTGTTTTTACCATATAAGGCCTGTGATTTACAGTATTCTAATCATGAAGTGCATTTTCAAATTACAGAAGGCTTTAGTGGGAGATGAGAGAGATTGAAGTAAAAATGAAGCTGCAAAAATACACTACTTTGCTTAGTTAGGTAATTTCCCAGTGTGTTTGAATTATATTGTAGTGTTCCAATCCAAATTGCATTTGTAAGTGTTATCATGTATTAATTCACATCATAGTTATTTGTGTAATTATATTTACTGGCTTTGTAGTAAATTGCTTTTGGAGCGACCTAGTGATTAAAATATAGTTTCTAAAAAGCACTGTTCATTAAGCTTAGTAAATACTATAGATGTGTTGACTTCAACTGATTAACTAGGCATTTGTATCACAGGAGAAAGAACTTTTATTTGAATCTGGTTATAAAATACTCAGCTTGTGGTGTACTAACAGTTTACCCCAAAGAGACACCCATGGTAATATTTTAAAAAAACATGAATAATGATGAAAAATCTTATGTCATCTAGCCTTAAGTGAGACATTTCACTTGCTTATTTAAAAAGTACAATACTCTGAACATTAAAATTTGCACTACAATGCTCTTTAACCACATGTTCTTGTTTATAGAAAACCAAGTGTTGCTGAGTTTACCACCTGATAGTCATATTGAATTAAGTGGAAACTCTAGAATTAGGAATATTTCTGCAGTAGAGGTAAGAGGCACAAGGTAACAGTGACCCTTTGTAAGGAAGAATGGGATGCTTAGCTGGCTGTGGGCCCCAGCTCTAAACCCAATGGTCTGGTTTTCAGAATATTCTCACAAAAGATTGGACTTTTCTCTGGTAAGAGACAATGGGAATGTGGAGTCCTGGTGTATTGACATGACCCTAGGGACCCTGGCTGAAAGCTGAAGGGGACACACTTGGACCTGGTCTTCTGAAGAGTCATCCTGTGCTCGAAGAAAGACAGAAGAGTCCTCCAGGAGACCTAGCACTACGCAGCGGTCAGAGAGACCAGGCTGGCTCAATGCAACGACCTGCCATGGGAACCTTCTGCTTTAAGTAGTCTCAAAGGCCACATCTGTATTAGTAAATGAAGCGTACTTGAGAACAGCCCTGGATATGGTGGCCAAGGGGAGTGGGACAGCCCACATCCCTGCAGCTAAAGGCCTCCAAGGTGCCTCCTGGAAATGACTCTGGGAAAGCTCAGCTCTGCCTCTTGAACTGCGCCCAGGAACTATTTGGGAAATTGTTTGCTGGCAAAGAAGAAGTATGCCAAGAACCATGCTAGCAATTTATTAGTACATGTAATTGTGTTCCTGTGTCTGGGAAAGGTTCTGGGCTTTAGCTGAGCCGACTAGTGTAGGACGGCCTACTTTCTTAGCAAAGGTTCTGCTTCCTTGGAGCTGATAAGTAGAGAAAGGAGGTGCTTTTGCTCAATTTGTGTACCTGCATCTGAAATACAAAGTAGATCATGGATATGTTTAATTAAGCTTTTGCAAACACTGTCTTTCGTGGGGCTGTTTTCTGAGAATGTGTTTCACTTCTGATTCAAAAGCAGTGCATCCATACTTACTGAGCCAGTGGATGCAAGCTAATAAATTCTGCTTATTAGGAGGAATGTCTTTAAATCATGGAGATTTTGAAGTAAAGAGCCTTATTGAAATGTATTGGGCTGATGCTCATGGCAAAATTTTGGTCTCTCTGAAGCCATTATAACTCCAGTGGAAGTGGGGTTTGGCCCTGCCACAACTTATTGTAATTAAACCTCTAATCTTCTAATGAAAGAGGTTAAAGACAAAGGCTTTTATGTAAAGACTTTTTTTTTTTTTTTTTTTTTTTTTTTTTGATAACTGTAGTTCCCTGCTGTGAGAGTTCTGGAATTTAATTTAAGCATGACCTACCTCAAGCCTTTCTGAAATAGCAGCTTGACTGCAGTTTAGCTCTGGGATCCCTGCAGACAAGGCTCCCAGGAGAAAAGGCCTGAAACATCTTGAGGAAAGATTAAAAGCTTCAGTAATGTTCCATTAAACCTTGCTGCTTTTAAAATAAATGGACACTTCATTGCTATAAGACATTTTACCTGTAGACATTCGTTTGGTGTCTCATGTTTTTAAATGACTTTGCCCCCATATTGCAGTCAAACCTTAAGATATTACAGGAAAGAAGGATTAAGGAGAAATATATATAATGACTGGTAAGATCAGTAATGATAAGCAGAATGACTCAAGCTCAAATTTTAATTTCATGTGATGCTTGATGTGGTTTCAGGATGTTATTGTGGTTGTTGCTTCGTAGTATCAATTCATTAAAATAATTAGATGTGGCCTGGAAGCTAAAACCATTCCACCTATGTCTTTTAGAGATGGTCAGATTAAAGTGTGTGGGTTTTTTAATAAGCACAAATGGATATGTGCTAAGTATTTTAATGGAAACCTGAAACCACAAACCATTTTCCTGCCTGTATGTTTTATAAGCAAAGCACTAAAACTTGCAATAGAGTTCAAACTCCCAGATCTTTCACTCTAACCTGATTCCTGTTTTAAATGAATTTAGGTGAATGTATGGTTTTAACCTCAGGACTAAATCTATTACAGTAACCCTCGATTTCATCAATATTTGTGTTACTTATTAGTGCTGTGGTAGCAGGTGTAGACCCTTTTAAATAGTTAATATATCTTTGTTACAGGTAGTGTGCACCTGTATAAGAAGGGGTTGGGGCTCTATTCCACAAAAAGTTAAAGTATGTTGTCTTAGCATTTTTAGTAATATGGAAATAAGTAAAACTTGGAAGTCCCACTTCAGCTGTTGCTCTGAAGCTTTGGGCTCATATGAGCCTGACATTCAGAAACAGGGATGACTGAAATCACAACAGGAGTTTTGCAGGAGGTTATAATATACTCCTGTATTACTGACTGTGTAGGCTGTCTTATAAGGCGTGCTTCTGTATGTTTGAGTCACTCTAGTAATATTCAGGAGTCATTTTTTCTTCCTCTATATTGCTTTTTCTACAGGCTTCATTCAGTTATTTTTTTAAGTTTCAAGTAACTGATTTTGGGGAATGTGGAAGGCAATATCATTCCTGAAAGTCCTGTGACTACTTTCATTTTCTTCAGAAATTATTTCCTCGTGTTCCGTAAAGTCTTGTCCTCATCATGGCAGGTTTGTGTCTGTCAACTATTGGCTTGTGGTTCTGGTGGGAAGGAGCAGCTACAGAAAGCAGTAGTCACGGACAGAGAGGTGATCTCGGAGATTGTAAAGGTCAGTCCCGTGACAGAGTCCAATTAGCTGCGGTGCACCGTGCATTTGCCTATTTTTAATGGGGAGTCAGTGCAGAGATTGGAGCCATGCTGTGGTGTGCTCATGGTGGCCTCAGCTGGTGGGCAGTTGCACTTGTATCAGATGGGGCTTTCTTAGGAACGTGCAGTTTCTGTCCCTGCTTACCTGTTGCAGTAATCTAGCACAGGAATCAAATACACGGGTATTCATATCAGTCAAACTGCTTCTAAAACTGACCAGCAAAGAGCTCTAGTGAGGCCACAAGTGGGAAAGGCAGTGTGTTTGGATATTCAGTTACAAATGGACTTGAAAAGCTTTTAGGAGAAGCCCCTAATAGAAAGGGGCATTGTGAAGAAGGTAGTTGGAACCAGGTGTTTTCCACTTTGCAGTTTTTGCCTTTACTGGTCCAGCTGCTGACCTCTGCTAGGCACTGAGGAACCTGAGAGATGGTTCTGTATACCACAGGTGGGTATGGACACTCAGTGATAAGACAAAAAAGTATTCTTGCTCTTTAAGAAGAATCTGCCCCCCAGATAAGTGATAAAAGTTCGGCGATGAATAACTGATCTGATAAAATCTTCATAACAATAGCTGATGGACTCTGCCTGGCATCTGTGGGTAGGTGCTGTATCTAACATTTTAACATACTTACCCTCTTTTTTTTTTTCTTCTTTTTTAATTTAGACCAGGGATGTACAATGGACTCATGCTGACCTTTCCAAATTCAGCCTTTCATTTGGCCTTTTGTTTTCCTATGTTTATCTTTTCTCCTAAAACTAAGACAAAATGTCGGAAGTGGAAATATTTATGAGAGCTATTTAGAAATATAGAAGAATTCAGCTCAAATGAGTTGTGATTGAATAGTCTTCACAATTGCTGTAGCAGGGAAACTTAATACAGAGTTGCCATGGAGACCGGTTCTTTGGCCACTGGTCTAACACATTAAAGCCTTTTAGTTCAGCAATATGCTATTTGCAGATGATGCCATACATGATATTAACAAGTGGTTTGCCTCCATTAAGAGGAAAATATCTCTAAAATTACAGCACTTCTCTTGAAAGAGGAGATATGCAAAACTCCTTGAAGTTATGTGAATACTCAGTGACCTGCATGATATCAGTTCATGAAAATACTGTGTTCATATAGGAGCAAAACATGTTTACTGCATCAAAACTTAACCAGTCATCCCAGTCAGTGCTATTGAAATGTAAGTGAGATTGAATGGAGGCTGGCAAGGTGTAAGTCTGGCAAACCAACCTTCTTCCAGGTGAACTCTTTGCTCCGTTTTGGGGTGATCTGACCTTTTTTCCCATTAGCTTTATTCCAAGTAATTCTTCTTTTGAGTGCAAGGGTGCTTTGAATACCAGGCATGCACTGTAGCATGAAGAGTTCCTTTCCCCCCAAAAGGCTTATATTTATCATTTATCATGTTTAATGAAATCTTTTTTTTATAAATGGCATGCTGTATTTTTACCATGTAACCATTGCACACAGTTCTGTAGAGTACATTTAATGGAATAAATGGGAGCACACTAAACAGAAGTGCAGAAACTCAGCAGAGGTAAACCACCTAATAGCAGTGCCTGTAATGAATTTCCTAACTAACTGGCCCCCTTCATAAACTGATAACATAGACAGAGACTCAGCTATAAAGGCCCTTGATCAAGCAATGGGCAGAAACAAAATGAGAGGCAGGGCTGTAGCTATCAAAACCCATTCTGGTCAGGCAAGAGCCTGGGGCACTCCCTGTAATGGCCTATTTGCTGGCTAAGTCAATATTTCATTCCAGCAGTCCAGCTGGACTGGAATGCTAAAATACAGAGTTCCTCGGTCCACGAATGCTGTTTCAAATAGAGCCCGAATAACATTGGGATCCTTTAACTTTTGCAGAGGTTTAGCATGAAGCTCTCTACAGAACAGCTATATCAGGCACAAAGGTGACCCAGAGAGGCCAGAGGCTAGATCAGGACATACTGTTGTCATGGTATGCCATTATTTCACTGGTATCTTGTACTCGTCATTCCTGCTAGAGTGTAACAGCATCCACACTAGTTAGTATTTTTTAGGAAGAAAGATTTATTCTCCATGCAGAAATCGAGTCTCCAAATATTACTCACTGTTGTGTTATTTTTAAAAATGTCCTGTGGTTCCTGGCAGAGATTTTGGGTTCAAGAGTTTGGGAAAGCATGTCAGTATCAGTATGAAATTCATATATATTCCAGTATCCACAGATCTTGCTGCTGTTACAGGGACAAAATTCATATTACGGTCAATGATACAGCTATATGCTCTTGTTTGGTCAGTTACTTTATTAAGGTTGTTTGGCATAAGAGGGCTGTGCGTTAAGGATGTATAGCAATGCTTTTGGAACTTCTCTTTGCAGAGGGACATCATCTTCCCTCTCTGGGAGCGATGTGGTTCAGCTCACCCCTCTTCCCACTATGCAGAGTGCTCTGTACAAGGGCCCCATTTTAATTTTCATTTTCCACACTTGTCTGCAGTTCGTTTAAACCCAGTAAAATGTATAAATAAATCAAAATGTTCCTTTCACTTTGTCCTACACTACACTAATTAATAGAGCTAGTTGATGTATTTTCAGTTTGTCACAATACGTCATTTTGCTAAAGTCAAACAAGAATGGGAGTCTGAGCCTCACTACGATGCATAAGGATTAGCAAATTAGTAATGATCTGAGACACCTACATTCAAATCGTGACGTTGTGAATAATGCGGGGTGTAAGATTCTGATAGAAAATAAACAGATTGCAGCTATGGATGATTTTTCAAAAAATGTGAAAAATAAATATAATTTTCCCAGAAAATGTTTTCTTTACTATGGTCTGTCTTTGAAAGAAAGCAAGACTTTCAAAATCTTTAGATGTGGGGAAAAAACCCAGAGCTGTCACCTTCTTCTCAGCTCTACTAATCTGCAATGAATTCCATTGCCATACTGATTTTTATTTTCCTAGTTACATGAGGCTTCTCTGAAATTCCCTGAAATTTTCCCTTATATCCCTTAGTATAAATATAATTTATATTTTCAGGGGTATATTCCCAGTAAGCAAAATATGCTAGTACTCTGGGCTTTAAATTGGGCCTCAAAATACAGAAAAATGATCAATTTTTAAAATGAGGTCCTTCTCCTGAAAAAAATCACAGAAAAAATGGTCCATTGCTGCTATTGTGAGACACAAAGAGCAAAGAAATAAAATTTTTCCTTTGATACCCTTTATCTTATCTGAAGTCTCCAATTCTAATAAAGGTGCTACGCTCATTCATTCAAATATTACTGCATTGGACACAATTTCTTAAAAAGAGATGATACTTCTTATCTGTTAGCATCTTTGGAATGTGCTGCAAAGCCTGTTGAATCAGTAGCAGTACAAAGATTTTAGTAACACATGGAGATAAATGAAGTTCATGGTCGTAATTTGGCATGGAGCTGGATGGGTGTCCTGGCTTCAGCTGGACTAGAGTTAACTTTCTTCCTAGTAGCTGGTATGGTGTTGTCTTGGATTTAGTATGAGAAGAATATTGATAACACACTGATGTTTTCAGTTGTTGCCAAGTAGTGTATACTAAGTCAAGGATTTTTCAGCTTCTGATGCCCAGCCAGCAAGAAGGCTGGAGGGGCACAAGGAGTTGGAAGGGGACACAGCCAGGGCAGCTGACCCAAACTGGCCAAAGGGATATTCCATCCCATGTGACTTCATGCCCAGTATATAAACTGGGGGAGTTGGCCAGGGGGGACAGATCTCTGCTCGGGAACTAACTGGGCATCAGTCGGTGAGTGGTGAGCAATTGCATTGTGCATCACTTGTTTTCTGTATTCTGATTCTTTTATTATTATTATTGTCATTTTATTATTGTTATTATTATCATTATTACTTTCTTCCTTTCTGTTCTATTAAACTGTTCTTATCTCAACCCATGAGTCTTACTTTTTTTTTCTGATTCTCTCCCCCATCCCACTGCGGGGGGGGGGGGGGGGGGAAGTGAGTGAGTGGCTGTGTGGTGCTTAGTTGCTGGCTGGGGTTAAACCACGACAATGGAAAAAATGCCTGGGTGGTGTGTGGGCAAGGTGAGAGGGAGGAGGATCAGAAGCAATGTATTGCCTCCACTGCAGCTGGCTGCAGCATCGACCCAGGCGTCCTGAGGGCCTGGGGGAAAAGGAGGTTTTGTCTTACTGCTCAACACATGCAAACAGCAAAGGGAACTTCTGCTTCCCAGTATCACCCCAGCTGACAATTGAAAAGGAGGGTGGGCTTCAAGACTGCTGGCTAGCTCTGGTTGCTCTTTATACAGCACTTACTGCTGCAAAAGACTGTGACACCCAGGAGGGGCGTCCAGGAGGGACATCTCTGGTAACTTAATCAAAGAGATGCAACACAAGCACCCAGCCCTCTGGATATTGGGACCCAATCCTGCAAATTGCTGTGCACTTGCTGGGGAGCACTCAGCACTTCCCTGACAGCTGGCATCAATGAGAGTTGGGGCAAGGGGACCTCAGTAGCCCAAGGGACCTCAGTAGTCCCAAGAGATGCTGAGCAACTGGCTGGCTGGCTACCTCCCTCTTCAGGCCCAAGGGACTACTGAACAAGTCAAACTACTGCAGGGAAGATCAAAACCTTCAGATGGAATAGAAAAAATTATTCAGCTGCCTAGGAAAAAAGACAACCTTGAATGATTAAGAACTGTGTGTGTGTGAGAGAGAGAGATATTAATAATCACATGACTGAGCATAGTATCCAATACAATACATAATTCATGAACTCACAGAAAAGAATGATTCACCTCTCCTTGAAAAATAATTAAGAAAGATGCCTGGTGGTGCTAAGAATTCACCAAAGTCCGTCATTCTGAAAGAGAATGAAAACATGTCTGTATTTGTATGTACTAAAGGATTCCAAGATTCTTATAGAAAGGGGAATGAAACACAATGTTTCAAATAAATATGTCTCCTATGTAATCATAAGAAAATCAGTTTCCAAAAAAACCCAGTTTCCAAAAAATCTTAATTTACATAAGAAATAATATAGCCGTAAAGCAATCCAGAAATCAGGCAAGAAAAATTCACCAAATACTCATCAAATAAAGCTTACAGTTTTGTTTTTCAAAAGAAGCTGAAGAGGTTCAGTCTTTTGTCAGGAATGGTTGGCCAGTGCTGTGTTCCTTGTACTGAATTGCTTTGCTTCTTCCCAGAAGGACAGGAAACGTGTTTCCTTATCAGGTTATAAAACAATACTGGAAAATTTGCAATTGTAATTAATGGTGGCTGAGGTCAGTAGTTCAGTAATGTGAAAAGCTAAATTCGAGATGTGTTGGAAGCATTTTGCAATGCACTTGCCCCAGAATATTTTCATTTTCTTCTGTGCCAAAACAAATTAATCTGAGAAAACTCTCTCCCAGATTATATACTGAATGAAATACATAATTTGGAAGTATTAGGGATAAAACACAATGTTTTTCTTATTAGCTAAAACGCTTCTTCTGTGCTGAATTTCAGTGTAATGCACCAACTATTTCAGAAAGCAAAACGTACCAGTGTGATTCCATGGTCTTTGCAAGGGCCAAGCAAAAAAGAATCACAAATGAGCCTGAAGCACGCAGTGCTGGGAGAAGGTCCTTTCTTTGTAGACCATGCTTGCTACCAATAGGAATTTTGTGGCATTTTACACCTGGTCAGGATTGCATTATTTCAAGGAGAGGGACTGTCTGTGCACCAGTACAGGCCATTCTCAGCCTTGGCATTTCAAGTGGGACCATGCTGGGAGTGCAGTAGTCACCAGGTGTAGGATGATGTTCTGAGAAGTGCCTTTAAAGGCAACCGAGAGATGTATAAAAAGATGATAAAATGACCATGTGTGGGATGTTGTCCTTCCACGGGCAGCAAAAAATCTCCCTATAGCTCTGGAGGCACGCTTATTAAATGGCAACAAAGCTTTCAGGTAATTAGCTCTTTTCTCACCAGTTAGTATCATAGGGGACAGCAGATTAAATGCAGTGTGTTCTTCGGGTGAGGGAGAGAAACATTTCACCTGCATGAAATTAAAATTTCCTGGGGATTTTTTTTTCTAATATTTGTTCTAATAAGCTTGTTTGTGTGAGTTTGTACATGCGTGTTATTATTATTTCACAATAATAGTGGAAAATTGGTTATAGCACTCACCCAATTTATTTTATATGATAGCAGCTTAAATAACTGCTTCATTATGAAACAACAGATGAAGGTCCCCTTAACAATATCATGCAGATGAGATACTTAGGTGCATATAGGTAATACTCACAGAGGAATTGTATATGTGCTAAAGAGCAGGTGCTTTTCCTTCAAATTTGTGGTTAATGAGAGTCATCAAACATATGATGTTTGCCCTGCTAAGCATTGTTTGTTAAGAAAGAAAAGGTTACTAAATATTCACACATGCTCTAGCCTAGCTGTGTGACTACACAGAGGTCAAGACCGTTGTCTTAACAAAAGAGCACATCTCTTGTGGAGAGTGAAGACCAGCTCTAGTATTGTTGTATTTCCTCCTGATAATGGTAATTACTTTGCTTTGTCCGCTTTGCATTGCTTTTTCCGAATTTAACTAGATGAAAGCCTTCAGCCAGTAATGATAGCCAGCTTTCCTTTGGATCTCTGCCAGCAGCAGAGGTTAAATTAAAGTGTTTTCTTGAGAGAGGACCACTGTATAGTACCTATTGTGCATTATGTCCTTGGAACTTGACTGCAGTAATTGAAAAAAAATCTCCAATTTATACCTCTTTCTGTAGCTAGTCACCTCATGGGACTATCGCAAGTGAAATTTTATAACTGTGTTTCATGGGAATGTAAAAATAGACATAATAAAATATCTTACAGTGAATTAAGCTAACTAGAATGAAGGGACTGGTTCCAGAATAGAAGTGTTCACACATGGAATTATCAGGAGTGCCTACTGAGCTTTAAGCACACACCCAACATTAATCCTTTTAAGTTTTCTGGCATAGATAAGACCTAAAAGTTCAAGTCTTTTTTGTTATCTAAGTTAATATTGCTGAGCAAAAGGATTTCATAGTGGCTTCAGTCAGAGACCTTTGAGAAGCTGCTGTATATGCTCAGCTCCAACAGGCAGATGGAATGGCTCTTTGTTTACTAAGAGCCGAACCAAACCATCATCCAATGCCTGGGCTGTCATGGTAAAGCCGGAAAGATTTCCATGGCTGACAGTTGTGGTGTGGGGGGTTTTGACGACTTCTATGTTCTGCCAAAACGAGATATACCTGGAAGTCAAGAACGAACCAGCAGAAAGCATTATTATTTTTCTTTAGATAGAAGAGAAACAGTGCATTTCAGGTACATGGGTTATGAAAAAAGAAAAGCGTAGACTATGAATAAGAAAGTTGTCTTTTACATTAATTCCTACCAATCTTACTGTTGGTATTTTTTATTTTGTTTATATGAAACAATACTGTTTGTATAGTTTAAGGGTAAATGGACTGCTTTACCCTGCTTGTGCCAAAGACATTCCTGGGTTATTTGTAACAGCAATCAAGTCAGTATCCCTACCTAGAAATTTTTCAGCAAGCTCTGAACATTCACTAAATTGCTGAGGTCAAGGGCCAAAAATATCCGTAGAATATTGCTCCATACTTGATACGCCTCAGTAGAGATGCAGCTATAATTAACTGCTACTGAAGCAGAAACTACTAAGTATTCATGACTTAGTTCTTTTCGCAGTGAAAGCTGGGAAATTCGATGCAGACTCTCTGTTTAAAACCTTAAGCCTCTTTTTTAGTTTCTTATTTAAAGAAAGAAACTAAAAGCAAATCTATCAAGTTACAGGATGTGTACTTTAGAGTTGTGTACTTTATTTTTGTGTTATCTCAGCCACATATCTATGGTAAGACAGGTTAAACACCTTGCTCATGGTGGCTTTCTGATCATCTCTGTATCAAAGACACTTGCAGAAGTGCAAAGTCAGACTATGCTTCAGGAACTGTAGGGAAACAGAAATTACTTTTTCAATGGGAAGAAGTATTCAGAAGCTTTCTATACATTTTCTGACCTAAGCAAGAGTCTAGAAAGAAGCACATTTTGATAAAATTCTTGGATGAAAGTCTGGCTGCATTTGGATTAACAAAGTCCAGCTTTTTACATGGAATTTAGACACTGTTCCTTGCAATGTCATTACTGAAATGAACCTCAGTATACTGATGATCTACATAAAGTTTATACACTTTGTTGTTTGGGAATTTCTTAATATATACATGCAAACTCTGCTGTGAATACTGTACTTGTCTTGAATTCACCTTAGTTTCTTTTTTGTTGTGTTGCATTAAAATTCCAAGTGATGGTGACATATGAATGATGTTAAACTCTGAGGATCTTTTATTCACATGGAAGCTGCTGTAACAGAGAATTACTTATTCTCTTGAGTAAATCAGGATTTCAAGTGTCATTGTGCTGGAAAAGTCTATTTATATATAGGAACTGCCAACATCCCATTTGTTTCCAGCAGCAATGCCAAATAACCATAAGTGATGGCAGAACTCTTCAGTTTGTTAAAAAAAAAAAAAAAAAGGAAGAAAAATTATCAGAGTAATTAGTTTAAGACCTATATAATTAATATCTCCTGTATAATCCTCAGTAGGATGTTGTGCATTCCAGATTACATGGTGATCTAAGGAATTGCTAGGGCCAATAGTCTGGTTCCTTTGCCCAGAGGAAAAATAGATCCAGGAAACAAGAAACTTGGAAGCAAAGCTGGAGAAGAAAGGCATTTTGGAGTATGTTTTAAAAAAACCCCAAACACAAAAAACTAGTTTGTTTGTACAATTCAGAGTACATTATGAACTTACGCCTTCTGTGTACCAAAACATATGGTAGATAACTTTCATGGACAGCTAGAATCCTTGGACATATGAGGCCTCTAAGATCAGCAAATTTAGTTTTACAGCAGAGGCTTTTCCTCGAGATCCTCCCCTTTGCCAGTTACTGATTCTGCAAGGCCAGCCTGTTCAATACACCACAAGCAGATGAGCTCACTGTCTTAACTTCTAATGCTCTGTCCAAATCACACTGGCAGACTGCTGCCAGGCATAATCAGGTCTGAAATAACTCTGCTCCACAGGTGGGGGTGAGGGACTCCTGGCTGGCTCTCTAGTCTTCTTTAAGTATGGCTATTCATTTTCTTATCAAGGAAATTTGCTCTTTATTGTTACTGCTACAATGGGAGAATAGACCAGAGATTTTTTCTCTCAACTGTAGATGAGTGCATTTGGGTTAGGGGATCTCTCCTATCTTTTTGAAGCCTGAAAGATGGTTTAGATGCCTTTCCCCTTGCCTGAGCTAATGCAACACAAACCAGAGTGAAACATTTCGGAACCCAAAGTGCATTTCCGTGTAGGGATGCAGTGCCTGAATCTAAAACTGGGGCTAGGCAGAGACCTTCACTGAATGTGTGATTCCTCTTTGCCCTTTTCTTCAAGCAAGTATTCACCAGTCTATAATCTCATCAGTTTCTTTTGTACTAAATCATTGTACTTATTTAGTATTTTAACCAGCTGCTTATACATTTCTGTTATGGTTATCAATTTTAGACTTCTATATTATAGTAACATAGTTAAGAGGCCATTTCAGACAGCTTTTGTGTGATCTTTTTCCCAGCTAATAACTGTACCTGGGCCCATTGCTTATCCAATTTTTTATCCTGTGTTTGTTTTACAGTTCATTTAACTGATTTTTTTTTTCTATTGTCCACAATCAGATGCACTTCTGAATGCTTAAAGAGGTTTTGCCTTCAGAAAAAAAACCATAATCCAAATAATTTCCTGGCAATCAGACACCAGTGCAAAGGTTTGTTTAAGCCAGAGATATTAATGATATATGAGTTAAAGTAAGCAAGTTTGGAAGTTCAAGATTCCCTCTGGAGATTAGTATTTCAAAATTTTTCTAACTCTGTATCACTGATCCAATGGAATTTGGAATTGAAGTTTGTAAGTTCTTTAATTGTAGTATCCAAATGAAAGTGGTACAGAAATGAGATAACATTTGCAAAATGTAATTTTGATCCAATTCCAGGGAGAACATCTTGTTTTGCTACAGATGTGCTTTAGTACTAATTGATTATTGCTTTAGCAGAAAAGCTATTTAGAAGTGTTCCAAGATACAAAACTGACACTGCAACAGAAATGGTATGGCATTGAGCTATACTGTGTTTTCTCTTTGTTCATCTTGCTGAAATTAAATATGGCCAGAAGGAGTGATACAGCTTCAGTGAATCTTATGCTAATGCTTTCCCAGAAAATGTTTTCTTTTCTCCTTAAATTATTGATTGAGCTATTAGAGGTCTGAAATAAAACTTTAATTAGTTGTTAGAGGCTTCACAAAGTATGACCTGCTGGAACGTATGAATGGAGTTGAAAGAGAGCCATCTGACTACAGGAATTGCAGCCAGCAGAACAAGACACTTACATGGGCAGAAACTTAACATCTGTTGCAGATTTCTAGTGTTTTGGGCAAAGTGATTTTTAGCTGAAAGTTGACTGACGGTTTTTAGTTGACTGCGTTATAAAGTGTAACAAAATATATAAAATACTGTCTTGAATCATGTGTACTGTCATTTTGAACTGGTAATTTCACATTGGAGTGTCCTTGTCTGTCCACAAGCTAAAATTCATCAGTCTAAGGGCATGTAAAACTGTGCCCATTGTCTGCTCCTGAGATTGTTATATTCAGATGCTCTCCACTCTGTATTCTATAGCTTTTTGCCTGAGACAGAGAGAGAAAAGTGAGCTGAAGTTTTGAAAGCAACGGAAAGAACTTACATGCCTACCTGTCACTAAAACCCACCCCTGTAATATACTTGAAATAGAAAAAAAATTCCTACTTTATGTGAATTCAGATGACAGTGAGCATCAATAATTTGATGATCTGTCTTCCCGGCTGTCTACTTAGACAGGAACATCTCTTTGCCCCATCCTATTTAAGTTTGTCATAGTTGCATTATGTGCACCCATCTCAGACTGTAGTGTTGCTGTGGTGATTTAATTTCAGGATAAAAGCTTGGACTTAATTATCAGTATAATTGTTTCAGGAAAAGTGACTTTCAGCAGATGGGAAAATAACAGTATTAGCAATTATCATGATTTTATTGCAGGATTTGCAAAGTTTGGGAAGGTTTATTAATGATTCTGAAGTCAGATATATTGTCATATCCAAATACCCACCACTTCTTATTATTGTCATTGGGACTTAATATTTTCTCATGGAGTACAGGGATTCCAAAAAACCCCGGTGAAAAGTTGAGAGCACGAAATCCTGTGTAATAATAATAAACTTTGTGATAAGTGAGTAAGGGTTTATGTGCCACGTCAACAAAGGGGGATGGGGCTGCTTTTCTCCAGACAGGTAAAGGAAGACACAGATAAAAATAAAGCAATCCTCACTAATGATTGTGCGGTCTTCTGCTTTTCTCCCCAGTGAGGTTGGAGTTAGTTTACAAAATACAGCACACCAGAGAACAACCAGGGCAGCAGAAAGTGGTTAAGAGAATAGAAAGCTGCCTACTATCAAACTTCAAGAGTAGTAAGAGGGGGAAAAAGTCTTGTTGAATGAAACAGGAACACTCAAGAGAAAGGAAGAAATAGGAATCAGATCATGGTGGCACCAGAGTGTTCAGAAAAAAACAGTATGCCACAGCAATAGAGCTGGCTGTATTGCAGGCTTTACAGTTCACAGATTTATATCTTTTTTTCTTTTCAATTTGGCTTAGTTTCAAATTGGAACAAATCCATTTTTTTAAGAAAAATTTCTTCAGAAAAAAAATTCCAGGAAAATGTTTTGGAAACACTGACATACTGTGTTTCCAAAACCACACATTTCCCCCTGACCCTACAGCTGCTAAATGGAACTGGCATTCACGGAGCAGCTCCGTGGGAAGGCAAGGTCTGCGGCTGGGCTTAGGACATTCTGGTTTCGGGTCAGCCACCATGGGCAGGCAACAAATAATGGGTTTAAACTGAACTATGAGATGCTTTAGGTTAGGATTTATGTTAAAAATTATTTTTCTATTTTACATGTGTTTATATAGCTATTTTTATATATATGTATACATTTACCTATTTTCTCAGAAAAGTTTGTCTAGAAGGAATTGTGGAATTGGTTGTAGAGGGTTTGTATGTGCTTTTTGACTTTTTCACATCCCTGCATAGCAATTCTAAGCATAACAACAGTTGACTTGCTTTTGTTATTTTGCTTTTCACAATCCATTTTAAAAGAAATCCATAGGTCATCAAACATTTGCAACCCAAAGACTAAAAAACTGAAGTAGATAGATGACACTCTGCAATCTCTTCCACTCATATGTATTGTGATTATCTGAGTTACCTGAGACATGTTGATGTAGCCTGGAAAGATAATGGTTAATTTTTTTGTAATGTTCCTTGTATCCTACTTCTTTGCAATCTTTCTCTAAGCACTTCCTTTCCCAAAAAGTTTGGCTTCTTGAAGCCACTCTGTGATTATACTCTTAAGATCCAAGAATAGAAACAACAGCCTTTTTCTTTCTTTTTTGTGGCATAGCAACTAAGCAACACAGTTTGAATTTTTGAAATGTTAAGTGTCCAATACTCACACTTTCATGATCTACTTGTACAGAAAAAAACCCCGAAAAACAAAGAAGCCAACAACTTGCAAAACCATGGCTAGTTTAAAATGACAAATAAATTACAATCTGCTGGTGGATACCAGCATGCAGCAAAAGTATGAATAGCTCATGTCAATTACTGGTAATGAATCATTCACTCAGACTAACAGTGAAAGAAAAAAACCAGCAAAAGATATGAAAGAATAGAAGCAGGAAAAACACAGAAATTAGAGAAAATACAGAAGGCCTAGATTTTTGTCTAGGTGTGAAATTATTTAGAGGTCTTATAAATGTTGGCCTGTATATTTTTGATTAAAAGCTTTAGTGTGATTTGCTATCTGAAAAACTAACTGAATGTCTTTTACTTCCGCTAGCAAAAGTCTTCTTCTTGCACATGAAATTTGCAGTTCTTAGCTGATCAGTATTTCCAGAACATCTCCTAATACATTCACATTATGTGCAGAGTGTTCGTTCTGTGATCTGAAGTCTGAACAGTTAAAATTGGGAATCCAAAGAAGTTAAACTTCCGATATGACTTGGTATGTTTAGGAAAGTTTTCCCAGCTTTGTTGCTCTTTTCTATAAATAATAAGGTTCTTTATTAGTACTTCATTGATTAGATTAGGTAACTGAAATAAGTTACATATCAGCTTTTCCAATGAGTTAGCTGTAACATAAGCTCTTGATAATGACTGAGATATGTTTCCCATGAACAATGGTGTCTTTGCTGGCAATGGAGGCCCAAATGCAAATGAAAGATGCTTCACAGCTCTTGCTGAAATGGGCTTAAGTATCTTTGTAATTAAAAAATTAAGAGAGGAAGATGAATTCCAAATTACTACATTTTGAAATTTGCAAAATATTTGAAGACACAACTGAACCCACATTTAGGATGCTTTCATTTAGGTATTTATGAATGTCTTTATGTTTAGGAGGAGAACTTACTTTAATAGAAATTTTATAGCTTTAAAACATTCCTGCAGACAAATTTCTGAGGTGAACAAGTACACAATTACACATAGGATTTTGCTCTCCCATTTTCAAAAATGTGTGAACAGTCAGTCTTTGTAAATGTGTTCTTTTTCTATTTTTATTTTTTTTTAATAATTCACTCTTACAGTTCAAATAAGTTTGGCTTACTGCTTGAAATTCGAGCTCTGTTTCTTCGTTACAGGACTGAACATGACACTTAAAAGTTATTTCCTTAGATTTCTGGTTAGATAGATGTAAATCTTATAATCCAGTTTATGCTGAATATATTTATAGGAAAAGAATGGTACATTTATCTTACACAAGTTTTTGAATGCATTGTATGAAAATTTGCTTTTCTTGAGTGTTCATACTGAGAATTTATGAAAATTTTTGAAAGCAAAACCATAAGAAATTAAAATGCATTTGAGACAAATTATCTACAATGCCAATGAAAAGATTTCTTTGCCTTTAGCAGCAAGTCAGTAACATACTTGGGAGCAGAATTCTGGTGTTTTAACATCTTTATCCCAAGTTTAAATGAGGTTCAAATGAATAGGTAATGCCAACTACCAAATAGAATTGTATTAAGATCACTTAAATGAGCAGATTCAAGAGTTCTTGTATTTCTGTGTATCTCTATAAACAGATAAATATAAATTAAGGAATTGAATATAGATTAGTTTTGAGGGTTTGATTCTACTTTTAACATGCTTTAATATTCACTTTAAAATAGGTGATTCCTCTCTATTGAGGGAACTCACTGCAGTTTTATGGCCTACAAACTCTTCTACGACACACTTTGCTCTGTATTCTGAGAGACTGTACATTTTCAGCAGTTGGCCCTTGGCAATTTTTGCTTACTGAAATATAAAACTGAACAGTTAATCTTGCATAAATATTTATAGATAATAAAACTGGCATGTAATTCGATACTTTTCTCAATTTAAAGGAAAACATTTGGTGAACTCTTGGTTATATTAATTGTGAATAACTTGGCAGCATTCCCATTTTTTAAGGTGTCAGTTTACAGTTGCATTGTAACATAATCTTATCTGAACTCTGTACAATCTGTTCTAAGGCTAGGGAGATGAAAGAAGAGAAAAAAGAAAGGGAAAAATGTGTTTTCAATCAATAGCTAATATATACATGCAAGAGATTATTTTTAGTTTTAAATGCATGTTGTTGTATTTGGAAATTCTTAGTTTAAAATGAAATGTTAGAGTGTAAGAGCATGCAAGGATATCTCATTACATTAAACAGAAATCATGTTCAAGGCCTTCATTTTCAGTGGTTGCCTTTTCTATAGTTTCACCCACCTTGTTCTGAAAAGTATTTTGGTAGTACTTGTTCTAATAAGCTGGATTTTTGAGAATCCATTCAGGGAATTATAGTTGGGCTATTTTACCCTAATATCCCCAAATACTATGGAATACAATAAACCCCAATGTGATTAGAAAATGGTTGTAGAGGTTGTGCTGTACTGCAGTTTCACATGAGTCTTACTGCTCTCTCCCTCAACAGGGATAAATGGCCTGGGACACAGTGATTAAAACCAAGGAAGGGCCTTCAACTGAACCAGAATCAGTCTTCCTACTGAAAGAACACTTCCTCATTGCCACTAAAATTTGGAAAAGGCACAGCACGTGGACTGGACACAGTGTGTATCTTTAACTGCATTTACTGGTTGTAAGTGTACTGGTTGAAATTCTGGGATAATTAATAGATAAAAACCCTCTTAGGTCTTTGGCTTGGTTTTCTTACTTTTAGTTTTTAGGATGTCTTGTCCAGGTGCTTACACATTTTCAAATATTTGATTTTCTTTTAAGTGCAGTCTTAACTCAGAATTTCCTGGCATTGGCAAATAAACATCAGAGGCAACCTTCCATTTTATATAGATGGAGAAACCAAGTTGCATCTCAAGTTTTGTACTGCTTGGGCCTCAGACTAGTAATCCGTCTTAAAAATCAATATTGTGTTGGTAATCTTAATTAAAAATAATCCTGTTTATCCTCTTTTGAATTTGTGTTTTTGTATACAGCTGTATAACTTTACAATACTAGCTCTAGTTACCTATAACATATTGTGTTAAACCAAATACTGAGTACTAACCTTCCTTTCCCCTCTCCACTCCTCCCAAGCCTTCAGGTAGCTAGCAGTTGATAAATCTAGTTTCTAGGTTACCAGTGAACCAGATGGTAACACACAGAAAAAAAAAAAAAAAGAGAAAAACATGGTTTTTTTCTGCACTTATTTAACTATGTTTTCATATTGTTCAGTAGATAAGTTAACTTGTGCTAAACCCACATTTCATTCCAGGAAAAAGATGCTGCTTTTCCAAATGTGACTAAAATACCTATAAGGGTTTTGAGATGTAAGTTCCTAACTGTTAAAACATGCTGTCGTGCAATATAACAACATTTAATACATGCAACCATGTAATTATGCATAATAACCAGTGATCATTGAGTATGCTGATAGGAAGGATAAGGGAGGGCTGTTGTGTATTTAGCCGGTCCTCTGCACCTGCAGAAAGCAGACAACTCTTCTCACTGTGGAGGAAACAAGATAATGACAGTATGATATTAAATGCAAACATTAATTCTTTGGAATAAAATACTAGGAAGAAGTCTAACAATTAAGGTTTGTTATTGTGAACAGCAAAATTACGTTGCGTGTCAGCTTAAAGACAAATAAAAGACTAGTGGAATGAAATCCTTAATTCTCTGTTTACCACATAGCTGCTAAATCCATTATTACTACTTTGGAGAAGATTTATGTTGGCTATTTAAGCTTCTGTTTGTGATAAACTCTCTCTCCATATTAAACTCTACTTGGTTTCTGAAGTAAATAATGAAATCGTCAGCCTGTGTGATCTAATATTTTAGACTAAAAGAAAAACAAGCTGCTGTGAAAACATAATTGTACTAATACTGGGACTCTCAGCAGGTCTTATTAGCTCAGGCGTAGTCCTGCATTAATGTAGCTAAATGGCTTTTGGACACGAGGTGGCTTGCATCCAGCCAATTTGGAGTGTGGGTGGGGCTAGCCCACAGCTTTCTACATCCAACAGTATTAGCACACACTAAGCTGATCGGTTATTTATAAAAAACAACTTAATGTGTTTGGGAAAGATTACGTTCTGCTGAAATATTTGTGCTAGCATACGGACGTGGATACCTGCCATCTGGGGCTGATGAAAGCTGGTAAAGACTGCTCCCAGAGATAAAAACCACTGCTTTCAGAGAAGGAAGCACCCCACAACGCTGTAGCTGTCAAGAAACCAGTACGTGTTAGCGTTTTCTCCATGACTTTCCCAAGTAAAGGTCTTTGGAAGAAGAGTAATTGGAAACTATTCTCTCTCACTAACAAGATTTATCTGATCTTTAAATTATTAAGGATATTGTGTCGCATTGTTTGTACTCTGAGCCTTGGACCAGGATCTCAAGTAGAGATGATTCAACAGCACTGGTGGGCAGGTTCCTTGTGGCATCTCAGAGGCCCCTTCTGTTGTTGGTTTCACAAGTAGAGCTGTTGCGTGGTGATGTTAAAGTATAGCAGATACAAATATGAGGTGGAGAAAGGCAGTCCTCGTAGTTAGGCTTCAGTCAGTCACGATAGCTAATCTTTCCTTTTTGAGGGAAACATCTCCCTGGGACTTGTTAACAAATTAACTACTCTTCAGTAGTTAGTTTGGCTTCCTTACGTACCAAACCTTTTTAAAAGGAAAATGGACCCTACACCGTAGCACTGGCAATGGATAGTGTTAGCAAGTTTTTGTAGTGGTTGGTATCAGTACTGTCACATAATTGTCACAGTAGCTATCTGAACAGAGTCTTTCATTTCAGCATAGTGCAGATAAGAAGGCAATGAACTTAAATGCACAGGTTAAATAAAAGCTTTGAAAGTAAGGTCAGATGAAATTGGCTCCAGACAAATACTGATATTGTAAGGTTAGATTGAAGCAGAGGGTCTTACTGTAGTTACTGTTTAACACTTAGGCTGCTGAGCATATACCAACAAGTGCATCAACAAGATAATTGCTTGTTTGCTGTTCAGGTCTTAGAACATTCCTGCAAATCCAGAATTCTCCCACTGCAGCCAACTACATTGTGTCAGATTTAAATCAGCAGCTACATGCAGAACCTCAACAATGCAGTCCTAACTCATTGTCATAGTCTGGATTGCTGTGATAGGTGCAGGGACACAGTACAAAAATGCTCCTATAGAACAGCCCATCTGCTTCCAATAAAGAATATATTAACAATAATTAAATACAGCAGAACCAAGAGGGAGAACGCAACTCAGGTTTATATCATACTAGAGGAACATTACTATATACTTAGCATCAATGTGCAATAATCATATTTGCAAACTGGCAATTCCAATCAGCACTGTAGAACTATACAATTAAAGCCTCGGTGTTATTAAGAGCAAAGCTTTCTGATAGTCCACATTACAAACAAATGACTATAAATTTGAATAATGTGTTCATCATGTAATTGGCTGTTAATCAGATTGTAATCAGCATTATAGCCAATTATAAAAGAAATGCATTATCTGGCTTAAGAACAGAACAATGCCCTTCAGTTCATCTACAGTCCAGTTTATATGTGTGAGTGCATATTATATCTTGGAGTCCTTGTTTCCGGAGCCTCTGATTTCCTCTGTCTATGATTTTGTGAGTTTTGTGTACAGTTGAGATAATACATGTCAGAAATGGGTAAATGGAAGTGAGACAGTAGTCACTCAGTCACTCTAAATCCTTCAAAATGAAGAAACTGTAAAGAAGTAGAAATGAAGGCTATGAACATTGCTTATTTTTTTCCCTTCAGGAAAGCCATTTTCAACTGTGCAGATTCCATTAGCATAAACAGAGTTATTGGTGATATCAATTTCAAGCTTACTGTTAACAGAATATTTTCACAAATGGCTTAAGAGACGTAAGTGTCACAGATGACTTCTAAAACTCTATTACTCCTAAAAGGAGAGTGGACGTACTTGCCTACTTTTTCCTTGGCACTATCTTCAGCCCTTGTGTGGTGAGCTGTATTAGTTTCTTGGTCTGACTGGAAGCTGATTTTCCCAGCAAAATGTTTTCATTTGGACAAATCGGCTGAGCTGGTTCACCCTAGAATCACCACAGCCCAAACAAAGCAGCAGGGCAGGGAGGCAAGATGGGGCCAGAGGTTTAGAGCAGCTTAAGCAAACCTTGAAACTCATTCTGAGGGTGGTCATTTTGATGATTTCTGACTTGCGCCAAAGCCTCAGAAATCAGCTAGAGTGGTTTAATGGAGTGCAGTAGGCTTTGAATTGAAATAAACACCAGGTAGTTTCTCTGGGAGCTTTCAGTTACTTGTATAAAAGAGCATTGTAAGGCTTGCAACTCCAAATGCTATTTTATTACAAATAAATAAAATATTACTGATATAATAATTATAATGATGATGGATTTTGACTGCTTTTTTGTAACTAACAATCTAAAGACTAATTAACAATCTGGAAACTAATTCTCCTAGCTTGAAAGTGTGAATTAGTGCTTCAGGGTATTTATCTATTAATAATATTATTGTTGTTTTACCTGTAATAATAAAAAAAAAGAAATAAGATTAATTTTGTGGAACAAAGATATGTCGCTATTAGACCCACTTGGTACAGCTGTAAAAGATTTTTTTAGTTATGTAAAGCTTTCTTCCAAGGCTGAAATTGAAGCAAAATTTTTCAAGCTGAATATGGTTGGAGAATAATTGCTTTTAGTTTATGTAATTTCATTAAATAATTGGACAATCTGAAAGAAAATGTGACTGGGTTGGTATCTGTGAAGCAAAGGGTAACGTTTCCAAGCAGAGGAGTGATAAGCCTATTGGCTGGAATGGAACGATAACCTAATACGTTAAGGTAATTATTATGTTAGAGCAATTGTGAGTCCCTAGAAATCTCATTCCCTGGAAAAATCATGCAGCTATTGGGATTCAGTCCCAAGCACCTGAAGGGCAAAGACATTAATCAAGAAACTCAACACAGATTTGCTAGGCCATATAATGCTTGACCAAGCTGATTGCCTTCTTTAATGGTATGACTGGTTCTGTACATGAGAGGAGAGTGGTGAACGTGATATATGTTGACTTTCATGAAGTTTTGGACACCATCTCCCACAGCATTTTTCTTTGTAAACTGAAGGAGTGTGGGCTGAATGATGGGACTGTTAGGAGAAAATTGGCTGGACCAAGAAGGCTGAAGGGCAGTAATCCACAGTTTGAGATCTGGCTGGTGGTCAGTAATGACCATAACACCCTGGGCTTGATATTGGGCCTGATATTGTTCAGTGACCTTCAACAGTGTTGTGAGTGATGACACAGAGTGTACCGTCAGCAAGTCGGTAATGGAAAAGCAGCTGACTGAGAATGTCAACACCTCAGTCTGGAGAGACTTGAATAAATCTGAGGACTGTATCTACAGAAATCTTGTAAGCTTCAACATGGAAAAGTGGAAAGTTCTTTTTCAGGGGAAGAATTACCCTGTGCAGACTGGGAAGTGAATGGCTGAGAGATCTGCAGAAAAGGGCTGAGATGTTACGGGTGATGTCAGGCTGTATGAGCCAACAGCATGTTCTCGCTGGGAATAAATTGTGCAAACAGTGAACTGAGCTGAATTTTGAGAAGATGGCCACCAGCTAGAACACTTATTATCTTCTTTACTTGTCATTGGCAAGGCCACTCAGGAAAAGTTCATCCCATTTGGGCCCCAGACATTCAAAACATACATAAAGAAATGGGAGAAGATCCAACTGCTGGGCTACCAAGATGCTCTAGTGCCTGGAGAATATCTCCAAAGAGAAGCTGAAGGATCTGGGTTTGTTAGTCTGGTGGAAAGGAGACTAAGGGCCAAGCTAACATCTGCTTACAACTATTTCAAGGGCAGATATGAAGATGATGGGGCTACATTATTCTTGGTAGGACAGATAGTGTAGCAAGGGCAATGGCCACATGTATCAGACATTATGAAAAACATTTTCACTAGCAGGGAGATGCAGTACTGGAGCAAGTTTACCAGATAAGTTATAGGTTCTCCATCTCTGGAGGTATTTGAGGTTTGGCTAGACCAAGCCTTGGCCTACCTGGTCAAGTGCTGGCTGTAGTTCTGCTTGGAGCAGGATGCTGTACTAGATGATCTTCAGGTTCCTGCCCACCAACACAATTCTGTGCTTCTCAGCTTTGAAGGCTGATGCTTCCATTTCAGACTTAAAGAAGGCATTGCGTGCTGCAAAGCTTTGTTTCTTATACAATCAAGTAAGCAAATAAAACATGACACTTCTACAGCCTTTCCTTTATTGACAAGGTTAAGCTTGTGCCTGCTGTCATCAGTATCCTGACACACCAAACCCCTCTTCCAATAGTTTCACTTTTGATTACTGTCTTCTTTTGGGACTCATGTCAGTCAGACTGTTGTAAATGTATATGAAACTCCAGTGGTTTCTTCCAGTGGTTTATTCAGTGACTCCTAGTTTATGCTGCTATAGATGATAACTGGAGAGATTTGCCCTGAGTTGATGAGAATTCAGTGGGTATAAAATCAGTATTAATGTGTCAACAATAATGATTGCATAGATTGCATAGATTTTATGATCATGCTTTCTATTACATAGGATTGCAAGGTTATCATGAGGTTAGAATTCAAGATTTATGCTTTTTAAACTCATGTTATAAAGACCAAATACTTGGAAGGTGATAATATTTTAGGAATGCTGGTGGAAATACTTTCTGTGTGTAAGCAATAGATAACGTTTCTTCTTAACTTCTGACAGTCAATAGATATTTTAAACTCTTATTTGAAAGAAAGGAAATAAACCCCACCTATGCTCCTACTCCACTGCATACCTTGTTCTAAATCATTAATTTTTTTTAGAGGGAGCCTGTATGTGATATATAAAAAACCTACTGTATGGGAAGTTTAACAGACAATTATTGTAAGCAACAGGAATCGACACTATGACAAGACAAGAAAGTAATTCATGGCAAAAGAGAGAGAGAGGTATATTCTGATGATCTTTTCCACAAACCTTTTTTTTTTTTAATATTTAATGTAATTGTACAAAACAATGAGCTTTTTTCCTTCCTAGTTGTGTAATTTCAAGGCAATAAAAAGAAGCATAATAAGAACATATGGAACATAGACTTTCAAAAAGAAACAGTTGGCAAAACTGTGCTTCAGATTGCTGTCAGAATATCAGCCTTACGGCAAGCTTGGAGTAGAACAGATGGGAAAAGTCAAAACTGGTAATAGTTTTCCACGCTTAACACAGGAGAGCAAGTTAACAGTCTAATTCATCCTTGGCATAAGATAATTGCCTCTTCATTTTTTCTTTTAACAGTATTTAAGGCCAGGGTCTTTTTGTTCTCTCTATTTCTATACTAGGGCCAGAGAATCACTATGGATTACACATATATGCTGAGGCTCATGCATTAGACTATGAAGACTGAGGTAGGACATGAGGATTATCTGTCAGTGGAGCACTGGACTCCATTTCATCCACACTGCATGAAATGAAAGCAATATGATGAATGGGAATGGGATGAATGGCTGTGCCTTGCTCCAGGTCCTGTTTCCACAGGGTGCCTAGCTTTGAAAGGCTTCATTTTAACCACTTGGATAATCCCTTTGGTTTAAGAAGCTTTTTTTTTTTAGGACTTCAGTGGAACTTTGCATGGACTAAAGGCTATGCAAATACTTCAGTTTCTTGGGGCTCGTGCTTTACTGGAATGATGATGCATCTCTGTATTGAAGTGACTTTACAGGTTCTCAGCACTTTACAAATACAACTTGAATATATCTAACCTCAAAAATAATAACAACACAGTTGCTTCTTGCTGAGTTATAGATAATATCATACAACAGCAGATACAGGACTACGTTCTTGGTTCTTGGTTTAGAGGAGAATCTGTTCTCTACACACATTTAAATGCTAAAACAAAGGCCAGATGAAGAACCCAGTTTTTTGACCTCCAGTGACTGTACCAAATTTTCACCTGAAGAGCTGGCAATAGGCTGATTTGCATATGTCAGTTGCTCTGAAAAAAATAACTATGCAAATATTACTCAGGTGAACTGTGCACCCTACAGGACTGCAAGTCTTCAGTTACAAGCAGCTTATGTGTGAGACGCAAAGGTCATTCATGCTCTGAATTCATGTTTAAAATGTTGAAAGACTGTGGTGTCTCCATATACTGGTATCTGCTGTACCATGCCTTAAAGTGGGTAGTGTAAGGGAAGTGGGTGACAAGAGCTGTGAAGCTGATTGCATACGTAATACCACAGTATAGAGACAATAATGATAAACTTTGCAAAATATCACTTTGCAATTCAGCTTCTGATAACTTGTGTCCAAAATAATTTAGGGACCCAGCTGGGGCTTCCCATCTCAAAAGTAGATGGAGGATGTCTTTGAGGGACCGCTGAAGATCTGACTGCCTTGCAAGGTAACCAGGGTCCACCTTTGCAGTGACGTCAGTGAAAGCTGGGGAAGATAAGTATCTTCTAAAATTAGGTGTTCTTGAATAGATGGAAGCCTTCTGGAATAGAGATAGCTTTCAGGATACGGGTTATTATGATAATCAGTCAGCAATCAGGGTCATACGCTGACTTTGCGAAAGGTATCCTCTACTTACTTATTTTACAGCAGCCTAGAATTTATGTAATTTGAAAGCCAGTCTTCCCTGGTACCCTTGCTTCACCTCGAGGCTACTGTTCCTAAGAAGAACATTTTTCAAACTCTTCACCATGCATGGGTTTGATACCTACTTTTGTAAATTTTACACTTGGAAGGTAAGAATTGCACCTATAACCCTTGGATAATGTGCAACTTTTGAAGGAATAAAATAACTTTTAGTGGAATAGCACTTGAACTGCATTAAATTTATGTATGAAATTTGAACTTAATAAAAACACATAGAAACTACATCATTCCATTTGTTTGCTCTTTCTGATTATTTTTTTTTCCCCCAAAACATTGGAGTCTTCTTAAATGGCTGCAGAGATACATGCAGGCTAATAGAACTAAAGCTGTTGAGCTTTATTGAAACTTGGATCATGAATCTTATACTATCAGCTTAGTTAATTTTAAACCACCTGATTATAACAACTAAAAGGATAATGTATACTACAAGCCTTCTTAATTTTGAAGTAGGAGAAAGACCGTGTATTCAGGAGCAGTTAGGACGAGAAAATGAAAATGCTTAAGCAATATAGTTTAATATTTATTATCTCAGAACAGAAATGAGATTTCAACCAATGCACTGTTCCACATTTACACATATGCCTTCTGATTTAAGCCTTTCTACCATGGTGGCTCATATGATGTTTTCAGACTCACATGAGGAGAAAGTATTTTTAGGAGAAAGAGGGATAGAGGGAAATACAGTGATACTTTTTGCTTTTCTCCTGGCAAAAGGAGTTGTTGAATTGTCTAATTAATTGATAATTTGTCTCAGCCAGAGATGGTTAATTTTAATTTTTATACCTGTATGAGAGAGAGTACATAGAATGCCATATCAAAGGTGGAAGGTAACTGATAAGAATTTCTTGGTGTTCTTCCTGGCATTGTTCTATTACTTCCTGTGATAACTCTGAGGACAGTTAGATTTGACACAAATTCTAATCACTTCCCATTGGAAGCCCTTATGAAGCAGCACTAGCTCTGTATACTGTGTAGCTGTAACCATTAAAACATCTAATGTGAACTAGTAAATAGTAGGAGAGATCAGTACATAATGTCTTCTGCACTCTCTCTGCTTATGGTCTTTTCTTAAATGTCTGTGGAATCAGCAGGCATGCTGTGGTCGCTATGAATATCGTGGTGCAACCTGGAAAAATAAGCAGCATCTCCTCTTCCTTCTCTACCTTGCTATGTTGTTGCATCACATATTGCTTTTAAAATTTTCCTGTCAGTGATGCAATATGGCCAATTATGATGTAGTTCCTAGGAAAAAAAGATCAGTAGGACTAGGCAAAAAGTGCTTTATTTAGCTCAGTACATCTTTCACAGTAATTTCTACTAAACAGGTTGAATTTCAGAAATTCCATTTATCAGGTAAATGTCAGAAGATTTTATGAGAAATCTGTGATTTTGGAAACATGAATAGTTGTAATGTCATCCCAAAGAAATAAGGCCACGTGGCAACGTGTAAATTGAAGGAAACTCAGAAGCTGATGGCTTTGTGAAACAGCCAAGAACATATTGCATCATGCTCTTAGGGAGGGTTCACACTTTATCTGTGCTTGACCTTGAAAACAAAGTGATTCAAACTGTTCCAGGATTTCTAAAAGACATAAAAGGAAAACACAGATCAGTAAGAGCCCAAATATGCTTCAATAACTAAGTTTCTGATGCTATGTTTATTTAATATATTACATTATGCTTGGTTCTTTTGGGAACATTTTACTTAGTTTACTGTTCCATTACTGTGTAGACTATTTTCTTTTAATTTATTTAACTGAGAAGCTCTTGCAAAGTACATGAGCAATGACTTGCTAAACAGTCCCAGAAAAATAATTCTCAAAATATTTCTGTGCCCAAAGTCTTGTTGCTGAAATGGACGTAGGAACAAATGGAATTCTCTGATTTTCTACATCAAAGTCAGACTTGAGGTGTGGAAAAAATCTAAATGCTCTGCATGACTACTTAAATGATAGGAATTGTTTTTCCTGTTTTTCCTTTGGAGTTTGAAGATAAAAATACCTTTAATTCATGCTGGAAGCAACTATAATAGCAACTGTGCACAAACTGTGGTTCATGCATTTTTACCTTCATATGACATTTCAAACTCTTGCATTTTAACTCAGTTTCTTGTAGAACAAACTGAAATGAACAGATCTCAAAGGAAATGAAATATTAACGGAAAAAATAGATCTGTGCCAGATGATAACATATGCCACGGAACAGGTAAGTTAATAATTGACAAAAGAGTCATTTCTTTAACACGCTGAATCATATACAGTGTACAGTTAAGAAGGAAATGTTCTAGTTTCAGGCAGTACTGACAGGTGACCTTGGTACTATTAATTTAAAAAACGAAATTAGATAGATGTGTAACCAGAGTCCATTAGTGACTTAAGTCTCCAGAAGTTAATATCGAATGAAAAACACAGAGAAATGTTGTTGGTTTGGGGTTCTTTTTGCCATAGGTTTTGAGATTTGATACAAGTAATTGGTATAATTTATTGTCTTGGTGATCGGTGAGGCAACATTTGGAAAAAACAGGTAGAAAACCAGGATCTATTTTTGGATATGCTAGAGGCTTACTTGTTCTGAAAGATAAGAAATGAATTTTCTGTTCATAAAAATGAGCTAATAAAAGGTCTTGTAGACCACTTCAATGCTATTAAACACTTACAAAATTTATCTGGTCTTATGTTGATCCTATAAAATGGGTTTAGTTCCAGTCTTAATGGGGATCACCCATCGGGATGGATCCATTCCAGGTGTTGGTTGCATAATAACTTGCTAAAAATCAGGCTTGAATTCTTTAGGTAGTTTCTGTCATGTATATATTTTATTTTGCTCTGCAGTAATCAAACCCATTAGTTTTTCAGTGCCAATTTTAGCTCAGTAAAGATTCTTGAATGTCCACTTTGTGTCTTAACAGGATTTGCTGTTGTCTGGCCATGGCCCTTGTAATAAAAACTGCTAAAGGTATTACATTCTACAGTAATATGGCACAAATAAGTATACTGATTACTTCCTAAGAAAAGATAACTGCTTTTGCAATATCCCCACCAACAACCTCAACTGTTTGCTCCCTTCAATATCATGTGCAGTATCACCTATTTGCTTTCATCAGTAAGAGCTCTTTTTTGTGTAAATCCAACTTTGGACTGTCATTTACTCTAAGAATCTGTTCACTCATATACTCTGAAAATCTCTTTAATTGTGGCTGAGTTTAAGATCATGGCAGCCATACATGTAGCCTAAAATGCAAACATTCTTGCTAGGTCAACAGGACTCAGATCTGTCGATGTAATTAGAAAGGAAATGGGCAAACATACATATTTGTATTTCTGTGATGCCTTCTATGGGGACTACATCAAGGGTGACAACTGGCAATGCATAGGTGGATTGCAGCTCCTCATTACATTAAAGGCAGGGCAAATCATGATCAAGCCAAATAGTTTTGACTCTTTCAGTTTTAGTTCAGCGCATGACTCAATCTCTTCTCTTCAGAAAAGCTGAAAAAAATTCAATTTTGTTATCTTCTCCTTAATGGAGGGACTTGGTGGGACTCAGCTATTTTTTTGGACAGGGCATCTGAGAAAAAGCTATTCACATTTTTATTCTAATGTTTACAAAAAGCCAAGTGTGATTAGGACAGGTTTTAACTCTTCTTATTTAATAAGTTTGGTGATTGGAATAATGTAACTTCTGATCTTTGAATTTTCTCTCAAAAGACCTTTTCCTCTATTGGATTTCTCTTAGATGATTGAAGAATTACTAGAGGCATTATGAATCTTTCATGGTAGATGATTACTCTCTACCTTAGAGTGAATAAGAAAGGCTTTATTTCTTCATTAACTTACTTGGCTGAGGAGCAAAGCAATTTTTGCAGTACAAGACTCTTAGCAGAACTCTGTCACCTGAAGTTATCCTCACAGATCAACAGTAGGCTTGACAGATCTATAGTTCAATTAATAACCTTAATGTGTTCATTTGGGTCTTTGATTGACACCTATTACCTGTGTGAAATGTTTGTTCTTTGAAACTATCTGCACTTTAAGACTTGAGGAAAAGGGTGTAGTAGAGGGATATGCTCTAAATCTACAGACATGATTGCCTAAAAGTAATTTTTTGCCATGCTTATTTTGTTGGTAAAGAAAAAAAAAGGTGTGGTCTTAAAACCACCCCCATGCTATGGCTTTTAAGCATGCTGTTAAAGCAGCACATGATCTTTTAGTTATGGTATTTCTTTAATTTGCTATTATAATATATAGCTATATTATTGAAATAATTTTTCTTAAATATCTAATTCCATCAAATTCCTGCAAATGCATTAAGAAACAAATTTTTGGTTAATAACTGAGACTGAGGTCACTGTCAGACTGTGACATACTGTCACTGCTGGTACTGATTCAAGAAAACCAGCAAGAGACTTCCTGGATGTAGAAAGCCTATGTATTGGCTAATGCGTATAGCAGTTTTAGACCAGCTTCTACAAGGTAGCGTGCACGTTGGTTATAACAGTTTGTCTGATTGCCCAACATGTGGAAATATTCAATGAGGTGAAATCAGGGCTGTTTACAAAGCTTGTACTTTCCCAGAGAACAAGAAAGGGAAATGATGGCTGATTAACTTTGCTTTGGACACGACTCCTGGATTATTCTAGCCTTCTTTGCTTGCAGTCACCTACCACTGCACCATGTACCCACCAAAGAGGTGGGTACCTCTTTGTAAAAGGAAAGATACAGAAACTGGAGTCTATGGTGATTTTAACCTCCTAGCCATCAGCTGAAACCCAGCACAGGTTGACACTAGCTGGCACTTGTTTTCAACAACTTCAGTATTTTAGATGACTGTGTGATAGCCTATGTAAAATTAGTTTGCCATCCTAGACCTGTAGATAAGAAAATGGGCTCCAGTCAGGACTCTGAGGAGAAACAGAAAAGGGTTTCAATTCACATTTTCAGGAGGAAGAAAGGGAAAAAGAAAAAGAGGAGGTCACAAATCACACCTCACAGTCATGATCAGAACTTTGACACTGTTCTGGCAGCAGCAATTGCTATAATTTGGGGTTTTCTTTTTGCAGGCAGAGGAATCCTGTCTCCAGGACTTCCTTTCAAAAACTTTCCATTGGCATGAAATTAATTTAATATTTGCGATTTTTAAAACTAAAATCTACCCTAAACTAAAAGTCACTCTGGTGTCTTCTTGTCAAGGCCTCAAGTACAACAACTGGCTATAATTGCCCTGGCCAGCCTCATCTGTAGTCTTGACACATGTACTCTGCTTTTTGGTCTGGGGGATGCCATTAAGCTCAGGCCTTTGCCCTTAGTCCTTGCCTGAGCTACATTGCACTCCTGTACCTGACTCTGCTTTCACTTTCTGACTTGACCTTGGATTTGCCTTGTCACTGCAAACTTCACTGAACTGTGGGTTTAACCTGGTTACCCTCATCAGATGTGCTCTTGTTTTGTTGTTTGGGTCTGTGGGGCTGTACCCCTTGTCTCTGTCCCTGTCTGCCTTGCAGTCACGTGTAGCGCCTGGCTTGCCTTCCATCGTGGAGCAGCCCACTTTGCCACGGGAGGCATCTGAACCCAAGGTGTGGCTCAGAACCATTGCCTCTAAAAGGAAGCAATGGGTGATGATGATCAGAGGCACCCTTCTGCAGGGATCGAAATGCCCAGGACTTGCTGTTTTAGATCTGCTGCTTGCCTGGGGTCCAGGTCTGGGATGTTGCAGAGAGACTGCTGGACTTTCTCCATCCCTTGGAGTTACTGTCCTTTGCTGCTCAGCCATGTGGGCACCAATGACACTGACAAGGGAAACCTTGAGCAGTCAAGGGTAATAACAGTCTAGGTGATGTTCTCCTTGATCCTGAGAGTCAAGGAGAAGGGGTTGTCTGAGCAAGAGCAAACATGTCCTGCAAGTAAATATCTTGCTAGACAGCTGATGTTGCAGGTAGGAATGAGGACTGCTGGGGACAGAAGGGATCCATTTGACAAGGAGTTGCAAAAGTCCTTTTGCCAGCAGGTTTGTTAACCTAAAGAAGACAACTTTTAAGTAGGCTTGCTAGGGAATGGAGACTAAAATCTGAAGAGAAGCAGGGAAAAGGGTAGAGAGAACTGGGTGGGGAACAGCGTAAGTGGGAGGCTCTCCCTGTTCTCCTGAGAAAGCAGTGTGATTGGAGGCCCATCCAAAATGTCTGTACCTGAACGCATGCATGGGAAACAAGCAGGAGGAATGAGATGCTGATGTGCAGAACTGCGACCTCATTGGGGTGACAGAGATGTGGTGAGATAGTCCACTGGAGCACTGCAGTGGATGGATACAAGCTCTTTAGGAAGGAGATGTCATTCCCCACATCTCCCCTTCCAATCTCCCCATTCATCTCCCCTAGAAGGACAGGAGGGTTACAGATTTTATAAAGGAGGGGCCTGAATGCACAGAACTTCTCTGTGGAAAGGCTGGTCAAGAGTTTATGTGTCAGGATCAGAGCAGAGACCAAAAAGGAGGAAATCATGCTGGTCATCTTCTACAGATACCAAATCAAGAGAAAGTGCGTGAAACTTTGTTTAAAGGACTGGAAGAAGCCCTAGTTTTCCCCAGGGACTTCAGCCATCCTGACACCTACTGGAAAAGTAACACTGCAGGGTGCAACAATCCAGAAGATTTCTGGGGTGCTTTGAGCACAATTTTTGATGGTGATGGCAGGTAAGCTGAATAGGGGAGGCACTCTGATGGACTTGTTACTCATGAATCAGAAGAACTGATCGGGGATGTCATGACTGACAGCAGTCTGGGCTGTCATGAGATGGTAAAGTTTAACATCGTGAGAGAAGTGAGGAAGGTGAACAGCTGTATAATGAATCTGGGCTGTGGGAAACAAGACTTTGGCTTGTTCTGGAAACTATAAAATATGACCTCATTGTCTTGGGGGAAGCCAGGGGGAAAGTAACTACTGGGGTCCAGGATAGCTTTCTGATCTTCAAGGAAAACCAGAAGCACTTCAAAGCACAAGACTGCATTGCAATGTGCAGGAAGTAAGCAACACCCCAGCCTGGCTGATTAGGAGACTCCTGATTAAGCTTAAACTCAGAATGGAGGATGGAATAGGCTATAGGCTACCAGAAGAAATATATTGCCTGGAAATACAGGGTTGAATTGCAAAAGCCAAAGCTCAGATGGAAATAAAATTGGTGAGGGATGAAGACAGTAACAAGACAGGCTTCTGTAGGTACATGTATTGGGTTTACATGGCAAGCCTTTGGTAGTGGGGGGTCTATAGGGGTGGATTCTGTGAAAAAATGCCAGAAGCTGCCCCATGTCCAACAGAGCCAATGCCAGCCGGCTCCAATACAGACCTGCCACTGGCCAAGGCCAAGCCCATCAGCGATGGTGGTAGCATCTCATATTTAAGAAGGGGAAAAAACAGCTGCACAACAGCAGCCAGAAGAGAAGAGTGAGAATATGTGAGCAAAACAACTCTGCAGACACCAAGGTCAGTGAAGAAGGAGGGGGAGGAGATGCTCCAGGGGCTGGAGCAGGGATTCGCCTGCAGCCCGTGGTAAAGACCGTGGTGAGACAGGCTGTCCCCCTGCAGTCCATGGAGGTCCATGGTGGAGCAGATATCCACCTGCAGCCTGTGGAGGACCCCATGCCAGAGCAGGTGGATGTGCCCGAAGGAGGCTGTGACCCCGTGGGAAGCCCATGCTGGAGCAGGCTCCTGGCAGGACCTGTGCACCCAGGGAGAGAGGAGCCCACGCTGGAGCAGGTTTTCTGGCAGGACTTGTGACCCTGTGGGAGACCTATGCTGGAGCAGTCTGTGCCTGAAAGACTGCACCCTGTGGAAGGGATCCACGCTGGAGTAGTTCGTGAAGAACTGCAGCCCGTCGGAAGGACTCATGTTGGAGAAGTTTGTGGAGGACTGTCTCCCATGGGAGGGACCCCACGCTGGAGCAGGGGAAGAGAGTGAGGAGGAAGGAGCAGCAGGGACAACGTGTGATGAACTGACTGCAAGCCCCATTCCCCATCCTCCTGCACTGCTGGGGGATGAGGGAGGAGGTAGATAAATTGGGAGTGAAGTTGAGCCTGGGAAGAAGGGAGGGGTGGAGGGAAGGTGTTTTTAAGATTTGGTTTTATTTCTCATTACTCTACTCTGAATATTGATTGGTAATAAATCAATTTCCCTGAGTCAAGTCTGTTTTGCCCATGACAGTAGCTGCTGAGTGATGTCTCCCTGTCCTTACCTCGACCCATGAGCCTGTTGTTGTATTCTTCTCCCCCTGTCCAATTGACGACAGGGAGTGACTGAGTGGCTTGGTGGGCACCTGGCATCCAGCCAGGGTCAACCCACCACAGTGCAGCAGCAACAAATGGAAGACCAAGGAAAATAGAGGACCCTTGTGAAAAAGGACATGAAAAAAGCTGAAGTAGGCCATGTTTTCTGGCACTGCTTTTTTTAATATATATATAAGTTAAACCACGACAATATATTTATATTTTTTTATATATATATAAAGTGCCTATCACCATATTGATAAATGTTCATTGGAACCACTCTGATGGCAGAGGTAAGAACAGGAGTCAGCCTGTCAGTACATCTGCACTTCTGTTTCCAACCAATTTAAAAAAAAAAAAAAAAAAAAAAAAAAGCCAAGAGACCTTTCTGCCAGCCTGTCTGGCTGGTTTTTAATACTGTTACTCTGTCAGGGTTGGAAGGAGACCTATTGTGAATTGCGACAGTTTGCACTGTGACTTCTCCAACTATGCTGCAGAAGAGCGCAGGTGTTGCAGAAGGCTTTCAGGCCTTCTGTGTCCCTGCGGCAGACTGGCAGACTCTGGGGGAGTGAAGTACTACCCATGCTAGAGGAAAATCAAGTTACAGACCACTTCAGCAAAAAGAAAAGGAAGAGGCTAATGGACATAAGTTGTATCATGGAAAATTCTAATTAGATATGAGGAAAAAACCTGTCTCATTGAGCTGGTTCAAACACTGCGAGCAGATTGCCTTTGGACACATCCAAAACTCACCTTGACACCTTGGCAACCTGGTCATACTGTGAAAATGGACCAAGCTATGATCCCACATGGTCGGCTGAGGCCAGACACTGGAATTAGGGTCTTTCTGTCTCATTTTGGTGTCAAGAAGTTCAGAGTAGCTGCTTGATTTTTATCTATTTGAGACAAAAGACCTGATGGGAGAAGGTGATGAGGGCAAGAAGCGTGGTGAGACTGGAAGGAGACTCTGTATTGAGAGCAAGCAAGAGAATCAATTAGCTGCCAGGGTGGGACCAAAGACTGGAACAGTTTGGGGAAAAGACACGCAGTGACGTGCTCTTCTGGTCCTCACAGCATGGTGTGCTGAGGAATGTGTTGGGACTAGGGAGGAATAATATGTGATCAAGTAATTAAAAATCTATCTTAGAGCCTATTCAAAAGGGAGATGAAATTAATTTTTCAGATTAAGCTAATTCTGGAATTTTTAGTTGTTTACTCAATGTTGCAGCTTTATTTTTCTTTTCACATACTGTGTGTGTGTGTCTCATTTGAAGTATTCTTCAGCATATGGAAAGGTTATCTGAAATTGTTTTTAATTCAAATTACAGTGGAGCTGGGTTGAGGGTCTGGCTTCAATTGAAGGGGAGTAAAAGATAGTAAACAGATCTAATTTAAATATACATTTTAGTGGAATTGCTTTCCTGGTAAGGATTAATTCACACATTACTATTCCCCTAACTTTTTAAAATAACATAAACAGACAAACCACACAGTAAGGGAAATTTGCCCTTAAAAATAAGCAAAAAATCTTTCCTCAGCAGGCTTGCAAAATTGGTATTTAAAAACCTTACTTCTTCCCCACTATTTTAAAGGCTAAAACACCGGGCACAGATCTGTTTCTGATCATTTATGAGCTAATTACTGCACTTTGTACTGAAATAGCTCTCTGAGATTAAAAATTCTGGTTGCAGCTGTGGAAAGAGAAATTCAGAATATTAATGAAGCAAAGATTTTTGTTATCTTCAGTATTTTTATTCAATTTTTTGTATTCTATCCTTTTCCAGTATAAACTGCAAGCGAAATATAGAACAACAGCAAAAACTGACAATGGTTATTTGATTATTTTTTAAACTTTCATAACAGAGAGAAGAGAAAGATATATACTTTATATTAATACTTTATATTACTGTACATTAAATACAACTTCACCACCTTAATATCACTGGAATAATAAGAGCATATAAGGGGGAACAGCAGAAGAGGACAAAAGCTCTGCAAAGCTGAGACTAACTTTTAATATTTTGTCCTTTTTAAGATTACAAGATATAATGCAAATTAAGACAATTATTTGAAAAGTTATGCAAAGAATTAAACTGATCTCTTTTTTTCCTGCAACTATTCATTGGGTCAACACTGCTACCTAAAATCTCTGGACATTTGTATTTTTTGGGGGTATGTGTGCCCGAGCAGAGACAATGTCCCTGGGGCTCTAGGCTTCCAGTGCTAGATTTCAGCCTCAGCAACCACCTGCGTGCGAAGTAACCATCTGCCTTCAACTGGACATGCTGCTGCTGCTGAGACACTTTGATTAAAATTGGTGGAACATGGCTAAGCTACCTTGCAGGAAGAAGCAGACCACTGAAATCTAGTATTTCCTCTGAACCTTATTCCTGTTGTAGAGGAAGTTCTTCCTCTCAGCACCATGACTCGTTCCTGTGGGATTTGACATACAGCTGGTTCCTGAATCTGCAGATAAATACATGTACACTCTGACCAGCCACTTCTCCAAGGTGCTCCTCACACCCATGCAGGACCAGCCAGAGCAGGTTGTCCTGCCAGGGCAGGTCCTGTCTCTGGCAAAGCATTTTCCCGGGGCCTCCTCCCATCGGGGTAGGAGCAGGATCTGCGCTGGCCGATCTTGGCATGCCACACCCGGCAGACAACCCCCGAGTTCCTAAAACATTTTTCTCTTAAAAGTGGAATGAAATTGCCACTAGACTGTTTTTTACTTCTGCCACTTGACTTAAAAGAAAGCTTTCTGGAAACATACTTTTCAAAGGATAAAAAGGAAAAACAACATTATTTCAAATTTGTGACTCACAGTGTTGTTGGTGTGAGTCTTAAACTGTCAATAACACTCAGGCTGACAAATACAGTTCTGCATTTGTTGATAATGGAGGGAGCTGTAAAATATTTATTGAGTAAATAAACATATTTGAAAGGCCATTATTTTTGTCTACAAGTTTTCTTAAAAATAAAAAGGAAGAAATATTTTTAATGGCATTAACTATTATAGTTTTGCTTGGGAATCACAGCTTTTCCTCTAGGAAGAGGCTTCTGTGAGGCGCAGTGATTTACCTGCTCAAATGCATATAATTTCTCTGGATCTCTTTGGGCTTTTAATATTGACAGAAATGAGTTGGGTTGAGCCAGAATTATGTAATGAATACAACAGAATAGCCCTACTAGCCCAGGAAAAGTGATTTGAGCAGCTGGACCACATGCTTGCAGAAAGCTTAACCATTGTGTGGCGGCAGAGCATTACACATCAAAAGTTACAAAATAGAGGCCTTGTCCATGCATGCAGTTATTAGAAAACTCACAGAAACAGTTTAACCACAGCACTCTGATTAAACATGAATTAAACAAAATGGTTTAAAAACTGCTTTGGAATGCCATTTTTCCGGAGTAAAGCACTTTTTGCATGTATTTAACTTCACTATGAATACTCCCATTGATTCCAATGGGACTGCTCTTAGAAATAAATTAAACACTTGTAAAAATTTGCAAGATTAGCCCTTTCCCGCTGGAATTATTCTGAATATATATTGGCTCAATAGTGATGGGAGTAGGTTTAATTTATCTAAGAAGTATTTCTCAGATAAGGTGATTTATAGAAGTGTATCTCTAAACATAGAGTTCTGAGACTCTAAACTTCAGTCTAAATTTGGGATAGGTGTGCTCCACACCATGCTTCAAAGTCCACAGGTCTGGTGTCCTGAATGTTAGATTCAGATCTTAAATTATTTAAGATGTAGTGATGATCAGGCTGTAGTTCCTTTACTTGGGATATGAGAGCTTTGGAAGCAATGCTATTTTAAGGAAGACCTGCCTCTCTCCAGCATATCGGTGTGTGTATATGCATAGGTGTCTACATATATCTATGTATAAATATATATATATATATGCATGAATTCATCCATTTTTTTGACTCGGAGAACAGCTCTACAAACACCTGTACTGGCACAATATAGATGTGGTATGGTGGGAATGCCATAAGCTCAAAATGTAGCCGCAGCTTCTCCATTATGGAATTACTGCTTCAGTCTTTCCATGCCTAGCTTTAAGGGGCTGAGCCCAGGGGTGAAACCATAATGTTTAGCAAAGAGCCTCAAGCCTCTAGAAGATGGGAGTTAGATGGTTAGGATTGTAATGTGTAACACCCACTGCTAGGATCATACCAAGGTCACCCATTGTGAAATGGAAAGGAGAAGGGTTTCTGCATTTTGTTGGAGGCAAGTCTTTTTGTGAAAGAATAGTAGCAGAACATACAATGCCAAAAGAGACAGTAAATTGTTTTACGGCAAACTGCTTAATATCTGAACCCAGAGCAGAGAATCAGGTAATAATAACTTACCACCTACAACTTTTAGATATAAAGAAGTAGAAGATAAAAAGCGAATGTGATTTCAAGTGTTTTATGGAAATACACTAAAAGGATATCAGAAAGAAAACGAACCAGCAGAAGAAAAAAAGTTCGTGTGTACTCTGCAATTGGCCTTTAAAAAGCAACGAAAAGCAAAAGTGGCATGGCAGTAATTAAAAATATATCGTATCATCTTTCTCTGTAAAGCATTGCCATCAGAGTCAGTGAAAGTCTGTACAGGGATCATTGACAATTTGTGACTTTTGAGGAACAAAGAACACCTTTAAATATTCCATAGTTGCTGATAAAAATCAGGTAAAGGGATACTTGGAAATTAGTACCTGTTCTCTTTCCCTGCAGACAGAGAGGCAGAATTTCTCGTACCTATCTGCTGTCAGTTTGATTGATATAACTGTGGAGAGGGAGTTCATGCTTAGTTTGCTTAGCAGTTGTTGTTTATTAAGAATGGAAAATGGTACCCCATGACAGATCTAGCTCTGTTGTGGTAGTTGCAGTCCTTCCCAAAGAGCTGACATTTACACAATAATAAATAACTATGAACAATGAACAACTATTGTATGGTTGGAACCTAAAGAACATTTATTGTTTGCTTCTTCCCTGGAGTCTCTTGGTGCTTTTGTGCTTGTGACTTTCCCAGGTACGGCATTTTGCACTTGTTTCAAAGAAACTGTTTCTAGACAGCAACTGCTTAAAAGCCATTGTGCTGCTAATGTAAGAAATTGCATCTTCAAAATATCATTACACTGTTGTTGACAGTAGTTGAGTTACACTCTGTTCTGTCTTTAGCTTGCAATTGCAATTAGGAACTGCTTGGAATCACAACAGAAAATGTTTGGCAAAAAATGACAGCCTGAGTAGATTTCTGAACAGCGATTTTTTTCTTTTGTTAACATAAACTTAAAAATTATAAGCTGCAATATAATATTGAAGTAATCAAATCCTAAAATATATTTTATTGTAAAGAACATCCATTAAAATAAAGGAAAACAAATAGCAAAGATCTACTAACAACTGCGTGTATAACAAATCTACCACGGAGGAATGAATGATCCTACTCTCACACATACACTTCCACTCTCACACATACTTGTTTGCATTATAAATTAATGTGGAAGCCTTTCATTGGTGAAATGGGAGAGCCAGTTGTTTCCAATCACATGCACAAGTGAAAGCATGGGTGTAACTAATTATGCAGTCACTTGTGTCTCAGATGGAAAAAGGATTAACTCTCCATGTGCTTCCTTTTTCCTCTCCAAATGCAGAATAGGGTCAACTAACATTTTAAGTCTTCAGATATGTAATAAAAGACTCTTAAACTAGAAATGTGAAAGAAAAGGCTTGTGAAATGTTACTTTTAAAAATGTGGTTATACTATGAATGGATTTCTTTGTTGTAAATTGCAACTATTCGCTGGATTAGATTGATGTAAATACAAAAAGTAGTATTTTAGAATGTTTTTTAAGTATCAAATATTTACATGTATTTGTATAATCATAAACTTGATCTTGGAAATGTTGTACTTTTAGATTGTTGTATATGGTTTCCTTAGCAATGTATAAACATTACAAATGAAAATCTGAGCTCTCCTTTCTTCTTTCAGCCTGACTTCAGTTTTGGAATGAGCAGAAATCATCCTTTCACTGTGTGGGTTTTTTTTCCATATTTAGTAAGGTTTTATTTAATATGCAGTTCTAATATGTATTTGCTTCACTATGCCTTAATTTCTTTTTATCTCATACTAATATATATATTAGGAATGTATAAGGAAATTATTCTGTACAGGTCATTAAATATAGTGTGAAGATTTTCCCTGAAATGATTTTATTTAAATTGGACAATTTCTGTTTGTTTGAGTGGTCATGACTAACAAAAGCACACTTATGCTCTGTGGTACATGCTTCTTCACATTTAAATAAATAGGCTGGAATCTCCTTTTGTGTCAAATGATATATTTGCCGCAATGTAATATTTTGTTAGAGAAGCTTGTAAGAAAAACAAAGAAAATTAAAGGCCAGTTAGCACAGGTTATATTGGTTACATTTAGCATCTTCATGAGTTTGAGAAAGTAGGCATAAACTGAAAGTGAATTTGAATGTGCTTTCTCATGTAAGCGTTATAGTCACTGGGCTACAGGGTATCATCAGTGTATCTTCTCAAGTCTCTCTCTCCTGTGTGGTACTTTTCCATTTTGCACACAATAATGTTCATTAAAGCAGACAGTGTGAGATGTGAGTAACATTTTAGCCTGTGGGTTAAGACACCTGGGTTCCAGTCCCCGATCTGGAAAACATTTAATAATTTATGCAAAGGGCACAGCCTCAAAAGGAAATACTGAGGAAGCCCATTGAAGGGGGTTTGCAGCTTCTAGTTCCAGGGTTAGCAGACATCTTTGTATGGACATTTTATATGGCAGCTGTAAGCACTCCTTGTTCCTGAAAATCAGGTCTCTAGAGCTGTAAGAAGATTTCTAGAAATTCATACACAATTACTGAAGATTTTCAGTCTTGATCTAAGAGAAGGAAAGAGTTTATGCTGCTTATGTTTATGCACAGCCTCAGTCAGATAACTGTACTCTCTTTTTTTTTATAGTGAATGGAAGAAGAGTAAGAGATACTTCTCTGTAGGGTGATCTGGAATGTGAATCTAAAGCAGGTGCTCTGATTTTTCTCTTTGGAACTGTCTATCTTTATTAAATATCAGATTGGTTCTTGAGAGTCTGTGTCTCAAGTTAGGCAGTATGACTACCCCTGCTACTGTAGTAACCAGCCTCTCCCTAACATGGGAAGCAGTTGCATATTTAGGTGCCTAAGAACCGAGCAGGATAAATGCCCAGTGGGCACATACAGTAGTATGTATATGATGTTTCTAAGCATTTGAAAGGTCTCTCTTATTAAACTGTTTTTTTCTAGCCCTAAAGAAATCATTAACTTCTCTATGCGTGAACATAAATACTTGAAGAGGAAAGAAAAAAAACAAAAGAAAAGAAAAAAAGACAGAGGAGACAGGAAAAGAGAGAGAGATGACCTTCCTACTTTCCTGAGTCAGTGCCTCTACTAGAAATGCACATGGGCTATTTACTGGTAAATTTGACCTCTCAGTTACAGTAAAACCTTTCTGGTGCTTTTATTTCGATAGTTGTTGTTGAACCAGCTTTTGTGACTGAACTTTTCAGGGAGATCGTGAACATAAGACTGAAGAAGAGCAGAAGGAACAGGGGAGAGGACAGAAGTGTTTCTCACAGTGAATATGTTTCTCTGAAGTTACTCTTACAGTACTTACTGAAAGGCTTTCCTTTTTAACTGCTTCTCTGCTATGAAGAACTATGATAAACTCCTGCTATAACAGATACCAAAACATACTTGGGGGAGTACAGAAGGCAGGGATTGTATGATTAGCATCACTTCCATACCCATTCCCTCTGAAGAATCCAGCAGTTCTCAAATGGGAATTGCTTCCGCTTTGCTGAAGAATGTTTCCAAACAGCAAGAATTGGAAAACACTGCTATCTTGTGGCCGAAGGGCGAGCAACAACTGGAAAAGACGAAAGGGTTTACTTCCTCATCTGCCTATTAGATCTGGCTTTGTATCTATAATAATAAAAATATCTTCAGTAAAAACTGAAGTCTTGAAAAAATAGGTAATTTGTGAGACTTCGGACCTGGGAGGACTGAAGAACTTCTCCAGATAAACTGAGTTTTCCTCTGGCTATGACTTATGTTACACTCCTAAGTTCAAAATATCAGTCTCAGGTTTTTAATTCTGGAGTTTGCATGCCCATCTGGTCAAATACAGTTTGAGCATGCTGACTTGACAGAAACAATGCCGCTGGTGCATGTTATCTGGAATTTTCTAAGAAAGTTTGTGAATGCTAGTGCATTGCAGGTTTTAGTTGAGACAAATAGGTGGTTTAAGTTTTTAGAAGTTCTTTGCATTTTATTTTAGAAAGTTCAGGCATTTGGTTTCTGACTTCCAGTGCTTCAACTGACTCTAATAATGCAGGGCTGAGGTCTTTGTGATGAATTTCCATTGACTTCAGTGGAGTTCTGTGCAGTTTGGTAGAATCAAAAAATTTAGGTGTTAATTTTGTTTGTTAGTTAACACTTAACAATATCCTATCAGGGAAAAATGTGCTTCCAATTTCTGTCTATTCTTTCCAATTTTATCTGTGAATTTTATTTCCAGGATATGATCCTGCCTTAATTACAGCTATTGGATTTCTCTTTGTAACATCTGTCTTCTGTGACTGATAATCTGTTCTCTGTCCAAATCCCAGTGAAGCCTTCAATCCATAAAATTACTTGCTTGGTTCATTAATATCTTAAAGTTGGGAGAAAATTAGAGACTTTGGGTACAGAGATATCTCTTAAAATAAGATATTCTAATTTACTAGTATCTTTACTACAACATAAAACATAATGTTATTTGTTTGGGAATACTCTCACTGTAATGTTGGAGTTCCTAACATTTAAATGTAAATGTTAATCTTTTTTCTTTCCATACAGCTGACATCTTTTTTTTTCTAGATATACTGATAAAATTCTTGAACCAAAGAAGACAACTTCTGATTCGGTCCTTATACTGATCACAATAATCCACAAAAAGTGACATTAATAAGACATGAATTCAAGTCATCAAGGACTAAAACTTTCAAATGGTAGTGCTCAGATCAAACTTCAACCCTCCAACACTAAACTTAAAATATTATTCTCAGGCTGTTGATATATCAAGTCAAAAAAGAAACAAGAACTGTGTTGCCAGAAAGGAAGTAGTATGTCAGGCAGTAAGGAGTGCCTGCTTTGCATTTAATCCTTCAGCATGGACCCCTTCTGAAAAGTGATGATTTGACAGAATTGGTGGTGGCGTGGTTAATTGCACATGATTCTTAGTGCTGTATGGTTGAAAGATGGCTGTGATCCCTAAATACACAGGGAAATAATAACTAATAGAAGAAACACGAAAATGTGTGACCACATGTAACATTGTGATAGGAGATAGGATAGGAATTTCGGCAACTGAATTTTGCTTGTAAATGCAGTCAGGAGTGGACTGGAAGACTGACTCAAGGTTGAAGAACTCTTTCTGCTCAGGTACATTTCTCTGCTTTTATTCCTCTCAGCTCCACATTTTGTCATCACAAGAAGAATGTTGAGTCATCTCAGAATTTGAGACCTGTGGTAAAAATGGATGGAATTCTCTTTCAAAAAACCAAAATGTCTTGCTTTTATTTAGCTGCAGCAATTCTTCATGTGTGCTGGAAAGCACCCTAGGTCAGTAGGAATAGCCGTGCACACATTCTGTGCTCTACTACTGCACAACAGAGCACTTAGTTTGAATAAAGTCTGTGTGATTATCTGAAAGGCATCCAGCTGCTTTGCTTCCTTCCTCATTCCTCAGTATCTAAACTATGTCAAACCTTACCCTCCAACCTTAATTTCTTTGATATCCCTTAATTCTTAACATCTCTTCAAAGCATTGGTCATTCTGGGCGCTGGACATTGTGATGTGGATGGGTCAACAGTGGGCATCTAGCCAGTCCTGTTCAGCAAAATGAGTTAATGACAGGCTTTGGCCCAGATTAGTGAATCATGACCTATGCAATGTATCGCAACAGATACAAAAGTCCTTTCTTGATAGAAACATTGGCAATACTTTCTTACGAATTATTCTTGTATGGTATTTAAGTGGAATGCATATGACATAGTGCTTAATGAAGGTTGACTTCCCCCTTTATAATAGTCTAACAGATTCTCTTGGTCTGTTTAATCTTTGTAACAAATTAAAATATTTGATTAATGTACTTTTTTTTTTTGCCTCTGGACTTATTAGTTAGAATGTTTTTATTTCAGGCCCTGGAAAAATAATTCTCTTTCTCCTAGAGCTTAGTTGCCTGAATGTACTGCATTTCAGATTAAATATTCTCTAAACTTGTCTCTGTCCAAAGCAGCAAACCAAACTACATGGTTACTGGTACAATACTTTGTAAGAATTTAAAAGATCTCTAGGTAACGTTTACTGTATGAGTACTGTTTCTGCGGTAGCAGTCTTTCAGCTGTTTCATTGTTGCTTTCCAGACCAGATATGTATAAACCAGATGGCAAGTGGGTTGACATTTCAGTTTGAGTCATGTCAATTGAAATCAACAACCTCATGTTAAGTATGCTAATCCTTAATTGGAAAGTATATCCCATTTGGACTACTGAATTTGCTGAGCTTTCATTGAAGAAGTCTCCCTGCAAATCTCTGTTGAAATCTACTAGGATAAAGCAGACTATACAAGCAGGACAAATACCATCTTCTCTTGAAAAAGATTCATTGGGAGGAGCTGATGCAATACTTAAGATTAGACAGTGGTTGTTGGGTGGTTTTTATTGTTTGTTTGTTTGTTTTAAGGAAGAATGCCTTTTTTGGACTTGGGGACAGCGTTTAATGAGGCCATAGGAGTGCTGGATGAACTGCAAAATCCCCAAATTTTGGCTTATGTTGACATCTTGGGTTTTTTAAATTGGGCTCAAAGCCATACATCCAGAAGGCTAAGGGATCCTACAGGGGCTGCTCCTGCTGCTAAAAGAACTGATAATTTCCAAGGGTTCCCATTACTCCAGTTAGATTCTCAGGAACGGGGCAGAAAGCAAGCAGCAGGGATACCAAAGGAAAAAAAGGTGCTCTTGATCAGCTCAGCTGGTGATCTGAAAGGCAGGCTGCATCCTGTCTTCACATATCATCACTAAGGGAAATGTAATACTTGTTTACATTGAACACACCATTTCCTATGGTTGTATAGCTGGTTGACAAAAAAAAAAGGGTTGTTTTTTTTTTTTTTCTTTTTTTTTCCTTTCCTTTCTTTCTTTCTTTTGAAATCAGAGAAATTGACTCAAGTGTTTGGGGGAGGATGGAATCATACATTTTAATGAAATTTCTTTTCTGTATTTTGAATGAGAAATTCATGCAAAGGTCGAGGTTTTCTTTTTAAGGACTAACCTTAAAGGATCAGGTCATCTCCTGCAGTTTTACCTTCTTAAGTTCTTGTCCTTTGCTCCTCACATTTAGCATCTTGTCCGAATGAGAGGCAGGAAAAGATGAGGGAATGTTTTCAAAGCACTTGACTTTCCCCATTTGAAATGAAATATTTCTTTTGAAAGTTCAGCCAATTTAATAATTTGTAATGATGTAACTTTATTTGGTTGAAAAGATACTTTCTGTAATGTTGGTCCCTAAAATGAATTTAATTACATTTCTTCTCTTATATATTTCTTCATTTTTTTTAAGAAAAAAGAGGAGGAGAAAAAAAAAAATTCCCTTACACATCCCTGGTAAATTAACTCTCAGGTTTCATAGCCATTAGGTTTGTGGTGTTCATGTTTTACCTTGGAAGATCTGACATTTGAGGGAATCCAGCACTGAAGATTGAGTAAAAGCAACAGCAACAAATTTCATAAGATACGTGATAAAATCCAAGAGTTTAAATCTCTGAAATAATTCATGGGGGAGGATAGGAACACTGGAAACAGTATGAGCCATGTTTTGGCTAAAGACTGAATATGGTCTTTATTGAAGGAGTTTTGCATTATTCTAGGAGTTTTGCATAATCAGCATTCAGTTTTCTACAGATCTCTGCTAACGCAGCTACAGAGGGAGGGTGTCACCTAACTGACATGGCTAAGGTATAAAAAGCCCTTTATTAAAATGCTGTGGCAAAATTTGACTTGTTACTTGTGCAGGCTTAGCAAAGGGTTTTAAAAGATCTACAACTCCCCATTAACATCTCCTGCTGTAGAGTGTGTATTTTCTGATTTTTGTGATGCTGTGATTATTGCACGCCTGGCAAATTTTTCTCATCCATACTTTGGTTGTATCCATGCTGGTTCTGCATAGCTTGTTTCTCTTCTGAGTGGCTAGAATAAGCCATATGGATTAAAGCATGTAGTTTGGCAGATAGAACCTATGTCTGTGTTGCTAGTGTTTTGCCAATGCATTATAGTATGTCTATAAAGTAGTCCTGGTGTTGGATAAAAGAAGAGCAGCGTAACACCCCTCTCATCTCAGATGGTGTAATGAAGATATGCTTCAAGTTTTCTCCGGTGCCTGTAAATGCTGCATGGGAACAGGGAGTCAGAGAAGTCATGGTGTTACTCAGGGACCATTTGAATTCCCACTCTTTAGGCAGTCTAATAGTTGTTGGGTCTGTAGATAAAGAGGCGGGTCAGATTATTCTTAGCATTTCTTCTACAGAGTCTGCATCTGTAGGTAGCCTTGAAGATTGTGACTAGACCATGTAAGCATCTCAGCCTGCCATAGTCTGGCTAACAGACATGAATCTCTGAGTGAGGACAGGGACAAGCTGTCTGATGGGAAACAGCGAAGACGCAAATCAAAAGACATGCATTTTTTTATTAGGCAAATAAAGCTTGTGCCCCTGTGACTACATTTCTTGAGTTCAATCTCAACATTTAACAATCGACCAAAGAGAATTAAATTACATATGTGCTATGCATCACTTACAGATGAGCAGAATGAGTCCTCCTATACAAAAGTATTTACCATTGTGACTGCAGCTGCAGAATTGGGCACATTTTCAGCTTTCAGATGAGAAGAAACATGGCTGGAAAAATAAATGAAATGTGGTTGAAGCCCCTTTGCAGAAGAACTCTTCAATAAGTTGGGTTGTTTTATATTTTGCTCTACTTTGTAGACATTTGCTGGAGAAGAAATTAAGAATTCCTTATTAACAGAAAGATTTGGTATCCTACTCCAGTCTATTTTAATTGTTTTGAGTACAATCTCATCCTACAGGTGCTATGTGAACAAAAATAATAGATAAGCAGTAAGCAGTATTATTAAATTGCCTGAAAATGGCAAACTCTTTTACTTAATCTTGTTCCACTACATAGAATGAAATTCTTTAAATGTTATATTCATACAGATTCATAGACCAGTCAATGTTTAAGCTTTCAGAAGATTTCTATTTTTGATGAATCAGTATTACATGTTAAACTAGTTCTGAATGCAAATTGCTCTATTCACTTACAAATGTAGTAGCTACATCATTTTGCAGCTTGTGGAAGTGTTAGGGATCCAAGGGAATCATGGTGTTCAAAATCTCATTACTTATCTTGAATTTCAGCCCTGCCTATAGTCACATTTGTCATCTTGTAATTGCTATTTGGGTTATAGCCCAGTAAATTCTAAGAAATATTTAGTTGCTTAACTTTTCTATTCTCTATGCAGGTGCATAACTTTGGCTCCCTAAAACAAGTTTTGCCAAAGACTGATGACTTTTATAGAGTCAAGAAGTGGAGTCTGAAGTAATCAGCTGCACCTACTAGCAAAAACATAAAAGTCTGGGACTTAAGCAGCACATGTAAAATTAGTTTAAAAACACTGCGCATATATATATATATATATATATGATTTGATTTACCCATTTTGTTCAGTTAGAGATTGGTTTTTTTAGAACCTCCAGTAAATGCATTTTTATATAGCTTAAGGGGAAATTTTGAAATAAAGGCACACATCTTAATTAAGAGGTGCAAGTGCACAAAGACTTTAGTATACGGAAGCTGCAGCTAGAGCATGACGAGTGATGTCAGTGAAAGTGATGCCAGATTTGTATACAGAAGACCAAAATTACGAAAGATGACAAGAACAAGAGTCCAACGATCACTCTCAACTTCTTAACACTTTGGACTTAAAGGAACTGTTTCTTCATGGCCCTCTGAAGAGCCCAAGACTGTCAGGATATGGACTGGTGAGATTCTGTTAGCAAGATGATGCACCACTGCTCAGTTTTCCCTATCTGTATATGCACTCAGCAAAGCTCATCTGTTAGAAGACAGATGATATTTGTCTTGCTTGCTGAATATTCAGTTGTCCAGTATCCTGATGTAGGACTTTGGCAATAGCCAGAAGTCTGTTCCAGCTTTAGCTTAAAGTAAGTATATTGAAAGATATCAAACACAGGCATCTGAACTTCAATGGTGAAATATCTTACACTAAAGACAGATTGTATCTGTTGAGTGGAAAAGTTTAAAACCAAAGTTTTGAAGACAAATCCCTTCTCTGCTCTGCTCACTCCTGGTAGAGTGTATTTTTTTTTCCCCTCTGGTCTGACTTTGTAGTTCAATAACTTTCTCTGACTTCTTGGTTGCAGCAAACTATATCCAGCCCTGCCTGGGGCCCCAGGAAAGTTTCCTTCTTTCTGTCTTCTCTTGACTCTGGGTTTGCTCGGCTTACAAGCAAGTTCCCTGGTCCACTCAGAGAAACTACAAGTCTTGCCCTCAGCCTTTTGCTGTCTGCCAACAGGGAAATTTCTCTCACCTTAGTATTCTTAGTTGTTTGTGGGGTAGACCCCCTCTAGACAGTCTGCTTGACCTGGGATGAAGTAAACAGAGTAGCTTCTCCCTTGCTGTCCTGTTGTGCCACTTTTAAACAAAACATAAAATGTGAACTGCAAATAAACAAAGACAGCAGTTTTTACACCCCTCAAAATTTGCTGCCACACACAAAGATTTGAACTGAGAAACAATTGGTATCATAGTCAGACAAATTTCAGCATAAATTTGTTCCTTGCAGTGTACTTGTTTCATTATAAATGCAAATGTATTTGTAACCTTTGAACAATTGTAACCTCTGAAAAAACCATCTTTTTGGAGTCAGCCTGCTCAACAGCAGCACTTGGAATTAAATCACTCAGCTATTTGTTACTTGCCATCGATTAAAGCTATCTTGTGGCCCGGCTGAGGGGAGGTATGGCTCTCCAGAGGTGTACGGTGACTGGAGAGGGAAAGCAAGGTGTTACTTAGAGAGAAAGCCTTAGTTTAGCATGTTTCAAAATACTGACATGGTCCATGTTTATACCTGGTTTCCCAGATTTCAGAAACTGGCAAGTCTTTGAAGAAATGTTTGAGTGTGTGCCTGGTCTTAGCATTTCTCTGCCATCCCTGACTGTGCCTGTCACCCCCCCCCCCCCCCGGGCTCTCCACATCCTACCCACAGCCCAGGACCCCATTTCAGCCCCCCAGCGGGGCTGTCGGTGGCTGACTCAGCGATGCGGCAGAAGGGCCGGTTTCCAGCTCCCCACAGGCCCACCTGGCCAAAGGCCCTGCTGAGCCATGCTCACCTGCGGGCCCATGTCCCAGCTGGGCCTCGGCCCAGCCGTCACCACGGACTTGCCTGATGTCCTGGTCGCGGTCTCCGGCCTGCCCAGCTCCCTCCTGGTGTGGTGGGACAGGCGCTGGCGAAGGAGCACCCGACGGCTCCCAGCTCCTGCCCTGCGAGGACCCGCCAGCCATTGCTGCTTCCTCAGCTTCTCGAGGGTAAGTCTGGGGGTTTCCTCAGGTTTTAATTTAAGCCATTTTGGCTTGGGTCTAGAAACTGACCGATGCAGCCTTTTAGGCATGCACGAACCGTTTCAGTTTTTAAATTCCTGTCATCAGCTCTCGGCTAAACACGCCTCAGATGGTTTTGGTTCCCTTTCCGCAGTCACCTGACTGGGAGTGCGTGCGCATCCAGGGCCCCGCAGCAGTGCCAGGCCCGTCTTGGCACAACCCCCACGCCCTCTGAGGCCGTGCGGTAGGGGCCTTTGGAGCGTGCTTGGGGTTGGGGGCAGGACCCCTCCCAAACACGATGGCAGCTGTCTGAGAGGTGACCCCAGCAATACGGCAGGGCTGCCACAGGCAGGATGGAGCCAGTCCGGGGGTTCTCCTCACACCTGAGCTGCAGGCTGGGTGATGCCAGGTGGCCATATAGGGCGGCCCACATGCTGTGCCTCCCTCCACCCCATGGGGTTCAGGGAAGGGAAATGCGCCTTCTCCGGGGAGCGATTAGCTCAGTACCTGGTGGGACCCCAGTTCCGCCCCACCTCAGAGCAGCTGTTTCTGAGCGTCTTTTACTGCGGCAACCAAGCTGGGCAAAGCCGTCCCACTTGGTTGCATTCTTCCATGCGACTGCCTTCTGTGCCATCGGTCCAGCCTGGGAGAGCACCAGTCCATGACTGACTGCTTGATGTGGGAGGACAATACACTCACAGACTGTTTTGTCTCTGTTTTCTATGCAGAAAATGCTGAATGAATGAATGAATGAGATATCCATCATAAGAAGTTTAACATCCTTTTTTTTTTGTCTTCTTTTTTTCTTTCTAGCATCTCTTGCATAAAATATTAAACCTAAAGTGCCATCCTAGATTTCTGTTATAAGAAAATGCCATGTTGGCAGGCATACTTTGGATTGCTTCGTAGATTTTGCCTAAGTAATTTCATGTGTTTAATAACTAGGCTTAACTTTTGTTATAGGAAGTGCACAAGTATTATTTATGGCTAGTGATATCTTGACTATATTATATATACTATTTTGTGTGTGTTTTTGTATGTGCATATATGGGCATGTGTATAAAATACACAACATTTTTAGGCATTTTGTAATAGTTATTATATCTTTAACCAACTGATTTAGAAGGGAGATCTTTAAACAACAGCAAACCCTACTATTTAGAATATTAACAGATATTGTTTCCACATGCAGCTCAAATATTGGGACATACTTCAATGCTTCGGGTATTTCTGTGTGTCAGCACACGAAACAATACTCCTAAGAATATTTATTGTCTTGTCAAAAGCTGCAGTTTCACCAACTAAAACTGAACAGCACTTAAGACAATTCATTCCGGTGGTGGAAACATTTTGCACAGTAACTATAACATGTTACAAATGCTTCCTTAATACTTTGTCGGTTGCTGCCATGTAGAAGTTGGATAGCTCCACCAGGAATGTACTGGAATTGAAATCCGTATGGAAGAAACATTACCTTGTATGGGAAAAAAGAATTCTGATAGAAAAAAAAAAAAAATCTATCAGTGGTTTTGTTCCTAGCCAGGAAGCTGGTTTCATACTAAGGGGATCCTCTGTGTGCCAATTAGATTTAAAGTAATGTCTTAAGCCTGCTGCTGCTTCATTATCATTCTTGGATTTGATTAAACTTACTCAAATAAAGGCACCATGGATTAACATATTAGCTGCAAAACAATACAGTAACGTCAAAGTTCTTTTGTCACAGTGGAAAGGATGGAAATCAAAGAGAGCAGGAAACAAAACATGAACTAAGGGAGAAAGTCATAACAGAAATCATAGAAAATATATGAGGTACATAACTGGTATGAAAGCTTGTCACCAGGAACAAATGCTCACCATAGCAATTTTTTCTATGGTTGTTTATGCTTTCAAGGTTATTTTCTTAGTCCATTGTTCAAGTTTGTATCAGTAAACGTTATTTTAATTTGTATCCATTTACCTTTAACTTCTGGAGAAAGCTTTATTTAAATAACATCCCTACTATTGAAATTGTGTAGGTGTGTGCACCTCGCATAGAAGACATGGAAGAAGATGACCCCTGATCTTTAAATGTTTTATTTCTATAAGCTTTCAGGGAGAATCGGAGAGAAAGGAAGGGGAAGATGCTTAGATTGAAAAATTGATTTAGAATTGAGACTACAATTCAGGGTAAAATATATTACAGTATATTTCGCTTCATCATTGACCAAGATCATAAATCCAAGAAACTTCAGAGTAGAGCTTTCAAATTTTGGGTATCTTAAAGTCTGACATTTCAGTTTAAATTTCATGTGTTAATAAAGTTGACTTTATTAACATTGCTGCAATAGATTTGACATTTTGGATAAACAGTTTCCTTAAAAAACCCCAAACGCTGATTGTCCTCTGGAACTTGTAGTGCCATTAGTGTGAACACTCTGGCTATACTTTATCATAATAAGGTTTTAACTCTGCTGTTAGTGAAACAACGAAATATCAATGGAGGATTTATAGAGCACTTCCTCTTTGAACCCCTTCCTTGTGTCTTTTCAGGCAAAGGTTAAAGGGATTAGGTGAGAACCTGGAACGTGAGCAAGAGGGAGGACAGGACGAACATAGTAAAGGACAGAAGTTTGATTTATAAACTGGAGAGGCAGAGAATAAATACTAGCAGAAAACTACCTCAGGTTAACTGAATGAGCTACCCACATAAGAAATGCAGCAGCCTTTCAGTACTTAAAGGGGGCTTATAAGAAAAATGACGACAAACTTTTTAGCAGGGCCTGTTGTTATAGGACAAGGGGTAATCATTTTAAACTAAAAGAGGGTAGATTCAGGCTAGATATAAGGAAGAAATTTTTTACAATGAGGGTGGTGAAACACTGGAACCTGTTGCCCAGAGAGGTGGTAGATGCCCCAATCCCTGGAAACATTCAAGGTCAGGTTGGATGGGGCTCTGAGCAACCCGACCTAGTTGAAGATGTCCTTGCTCATTGCAGGGCAGGATTGGACTAGATGAGCTTTAAAGGTCCCTTTCAACCCAACCTATTATGTGATTCTATGATTCTCTTGTATTTCAGGCTACCACGTTGACTAGCAAATGGTTACATGACTGAGATTGTTTGAGAGATGTCTGGCAATGCACTGCTTGGAGCAACTACATTGGCTTGAGGGTGTTACTGTTCACCTAATAATTTACCATCATGGACAAAATGGGGGCATTATTTGCCTGGCTTTTGAGGTGCCTGTATTCAGTAAAACATTGTCTCTATTGTTTGGACTATCCCTAGGATTGAATCTTCACCTAAAAGGAGATTTGGTACATAGTAGTGAAGCAGTTGGGCTCTGTATCAGTATAAAGTACTGGTTTGGGGTTTCTCTTATGCTGTGTTTCCAGGAGTTTAAACAGGAAAAAGCATTCTCATTCTAAACTAAGTATGTCCACAAACAGAGATTATATATTTATAATTATCTATTTGGCTGTGCTAGCATTATTAATGGTAGTAAATTCCATTGTAAGTAATAGCTATTCAGCATAAACCTGAAGAATGAGGGTTGCCCGGTAGTATGGGAATGGCTTTTATTCTCCATTCAGCTGTATTGAAGAAGGCTACATGTCTTCCCTTTGACATGGTCTTGGTTTTGGAATGCTCCCTACAATCTGAGAAATTCCCGGTGCTGTGAATGAGGTTGGGTAGACAATGCAGTCATTTGTTTCTTTTATCAGGATTCTCTGATGTCTTCAATGTCTCTCACAAAAAAAATGTTCTGCTTTTTGTGGAGTTCTAGGGAAATCTACCATCTGCAAGCTCTTAAACTTCCAAACAATTTCAAGTGGTGGCAGTAGCAAGCTTGATGCTTTTAATTGGACAGGTTAACACAGGAAATCAGTAGGCCAGTTTAAAGAGTCAGATGACCTCCACTGAGATTTTGGAATTTGAAATGGTTCTCCAGATCCCACTGCTTCATTCTTCACTTGGCAACTGCCAAGACTCTGAAGATGTCCATGTAGAGTTCAGGAGCTGTAGTGACTTTCCTCCTACACCCCAGTTAGCCTTGCCTTTCACAGCCTGAACCATTACTGGCCAGTAGCCACCACTGTGTCTCATGATGTTCTGGAGTTATAATAGCTCCCAGCTGTTAAGGACCCCTTTTCTTACCTGTCCACATCTAAGCCATCTGGCTAGGCAAAGCTGAAAGATCAGGAGGTCAGCATGGAAGTTCAAATTACCCTTACTGAGTCTTTGGAGCCTCTCAGGTCCCAAATGTCTGGGATCTCAGCCAGTGCAGAACCCCTCTGGGAATTTTCTGCCCAGTGCAAAAGCCAAAGGCAGAAACATGCTGTGTCCTGATTGATCTCCTGATAATTCAAAAGGTAGATGGAAAAACCAAATTACTTGTACATATAAAAGAAAAAACCACTAGTTTCTAGATTAGTCATAGCTCATGGGAGGTCTGACTCATGAACACTTAAGGCTTGGGGACGGTAATACTGCATTCAGTGTGCTTTCTATTTCATACATAAAACTTGTATTCATACAAAGTGATGGTTGAAAAATTACCCAGCTTGCAGTCCAAATTCAGAGTTACAGTTGAAAGCTCAGCTTGAACACTGGCAATTGTGTTATGCCTTAAAATGAAGTGTTAGAGATTACAGGGTAACACAAACTCTGCTATTTTCCTCCTCAGAATGTGACAATCTGGTAAACCTGTGCAGTTCCCATCTAGGGCTTCTCAAAAGTGAGGGACAGACTGGGATGCTATGAGACGGCAAGACTGAGTGGCCATCATGTGCAATGAATGGACCATAACGCAGAGGGATATAAACTAGCACCACCAGCCATTGTTAAGTAGTGCCGTTAATGCGCACAGACTAGTGTGAGCCCATTTGTGTGGCCTTGAGCTGACAAAGACTGCCTCTCAGCCATGCCACACTGCCACTACTGCATCACCTGTGTGACCTTTGCAGCTCTTACCATACCCACTGTGCCCCATTGTAGAGTATTGGTAAATGCAGACTCTTCCCTGCAAAACTGCTATGGAAAAACTTCCTGGATGAGGATGTGTGGAAAGAACTGAGGAATCAGACACCAGTTTTCCTTCTCAAAGAAAGGTTTGAACTTCTTTCCTTTCTGTCTCCTCCTGAGTCCTCTTCGTGTCAGTGTATTTATCTGAGGCTGTCTACGCTTTGCAATATGGTGCCACTTAAAGACACCTAAGCTGTCTCAGAATAACTGGTCTGGAACAGGAAGAGGCTGACCCTGTTCAGAAGAGCTCTCTGTGGGAGCCCAAGAGCAGTGCTCTGCTGCTGCATTTCACCATTTCCAAGACCCATGCTTACCCTTACAGCTGGACATGGGAGCTAGATATTTTGCAGTATCTGTTGTTGCTCCTCACCCCATTGGCTGTATGTGATAGAACACTAGAGCTCGAGACAACGAGCCTTTTAATTGTCAGTCTGTTCAAAGGAGAATTGCCTAGAAGGATGGCAGTTGTGGCTAATACCCCACCTATGTTCTTAAATATACTCAAAGGTATTTGAATATAGTCTATGATGTTACTCAATTAAAAAAAAATTATACACAAAAGTTGGTGTCCTTTTAGCACCTTTCTCTAGTATGAGATAGACTACCTTTTAGAAGTGCCCACCTCTGCTTATTGACTTCAGAGCTGACTATTAGCTGTGAGTAAATGTCTCAACTTTAGGGAAAGAGATGAAACCTGCCCTGAACTGGGAGATGAAAAGCAGTGAAAACGTGTGATATAGAGTATCAATTTTCATCTCTCTTTTTTTTTAACATGTAATTTCCTAGGATTTATTCACTAGTAAGCCAAAGAGTGTGGAGCAGTGAATGCTGCCCACCACAGATTGTTTTCTGGCTATGTAGATCATCAAAGTGATATTGAGCTGCTAGAATAGGCAGGCAAATGACAGCTTGAATATCCAGTAAGCCTAGTGGCATTTGTTTTGTTTTATTTTCCTCCTGGGTTCTTTCTCACTTCATGAATAGAGACAGCAATTCTACAAAAAATTTGCAAGCATGAAGGCAAAAAAGGAAACTACAGATGCAAGAGAGAATGGACAATTGGTCCATATAGGTCTTCAGTCTTGACATTCATCTGATCTCTTTCATTATGCAAATTCACTACAACTTGAAGAATAACTACTTGTAAATTAGTTATTCAGGAAGGTAGAAGCCTACCTGAACTACATCTGATATCAGACTATGCCTAGGTAACTAAGCTATTGTCTCTTTTTTAAAAAAATAAAAAATTCCTGCATATTCATAATCATTAGAATACAACCATTGTTAGCTTAATGTCTGGTGGGTTGTTTTTTTGGTGTGGGTTTTTTCAAGTGTAGCCAGTACCCAATATTTCAATTTATTTAGTGATATGAAAAGGATCAAGGATCTATATTATCTCTGCACTAAAATATTTGGGATAAAGAAAAGAGTGACTCTGATGCTAAACTTAAGTTTTAATTATTTTTATCTCTTTTTAATGGCTTTGCTTTTTAATGCTTGTAAAACTTATTGTGTGCTTGAAAAAATGAGCACTGATTTTTTGAAAGAATACAATGCAGTTTTTAAATAAATCCCCAAATCTGAATTTCTGCTTTACTTGCTGAATAAAATCTTGATTCAACTATGCAGTTCCAAAACACTGCTAGTGTATTAAGAGTTAATGAAACAGTAGATGGCGCTCAATAATTTGCAGGATTTTTAATAGCTTTTTAGAAACAGTAAAACTTGTTCTCTTCAAATTAAAGTAAGGATAAATTTAGTGGCAGCAATACTATAATTTACATCATTCTAATCTCCAGTGAAGGGGTCTGCTACACAAGCAGCAGGCTGATTAAGGGATTAGAGGCCCACTCAAACTATGAATTTTTCCTTGTTTCACAGTGCAAATGATGTTTGGTAGTATACTTGTCAGATTATTGCTAAATGTCCTCCATTATAGTCTTGTTTGTTAATCTGTTCAAGCATTTGATTACTTATTGTTCATTGGCCTTGTTTTCAACAGCCATGATATTCTCAACTACTAAATTTGTATAAAGAGGTAAACCACTTTGGCTTCACTGCAGAATGGCATCTAATTTTGATTTACTGTGTTTTGATGTGGAAACACCGATTTTTAAGATGTTCTCTTTTTTATTTTTCATGTTAAAAATACGTTTCTGCTGCACAATCTGTTACTTGGTCTCTCTCTACATGAAATGTGGGGAGATGAAATCCATCCCCCATGGTGCTTTCCAGAGGCAAAACAATTCTCATGTACAGTCTACTGTAGTCTTGTGGAGAAAGTCCCCTTTGTGACATGGAGGATTAGGTGCTACTCAGCTTTGTAGCTTTTAACATAACTGTTAAAACTTCTGAGCCTAAAGTCAGGACTTAAGAGGGAAGGTAGATGAAAGGTAAAGATTCTAGCCTGGTCTTCAGAAGATCAAGCTCAGTTCCTTTCTGCCCTGAAAGACGTCCTGTGTGGTCTTGCACAACTTAAATCCTCAAAGAATGCAGTGTCAACAGCAAGGCATCTCAGCCTGTGCTGAGGATAGGTACCTTAATCCCTCTGTTCCTGAGTTCTCTGTTTGTAAAATGGGAAAAGTAATACTGTTCTACTTGCAAGGATAAACGTATTATCTGTTACTGCGCTATGGGGTAGGAGGTGGAGCAAAAAAGTACCTAAAATTAATATCTAAATCAATACACTTGGAGGAGTGGTGATGGAGGGAAGCTCTATACTGTAGAGCACAATGATTATACATCTATATGTTTATTCTAATCAATCTTCCTAAAAACACAAGCAATATGGACAAGAGGAACAAAAAAGCTGAGTTCTGTGCTGTAGGGGTGATTTTTTTGAAAGAGACTATACAAAGTCAGAGTTCACTGAAATTCAATGGGAACTAAATTCTGTTACTCTCCTTTGAAAATTCTCTGAATATAAAAGAACCAGCAAAAAGCTGGTAAACAGAACTTTTTTTTTTTTTGTGCATTCTCATAATTCCTATGCATTCTCTTTTCCATGATGAATCAAAAGCTATTTATTGTAATCAGTGAAATGAAATCTTGATGAGAACTATATTGGGTACTGACGGCTACTTATGTAAGTCTCCATCCAGTCTAATGTGTTACAAAAAGTTTTCTAGCTGTGGTAATTTCTACTTAAGATTGCCCCAGTTCCCTTTCTGTTTTTATATTCCACCCAATTTCAACTTCATTGCAGAATCTTAGATGTCTACCAAATTCAGAATGGTTTAACTTCGTGCATGGTTAGTGCCAGTTCTTCCTCCTCTGAGATACCATGAATCAGTTTGTGTTCTGTAGTGGTGTCATTTTCTCGGTTATTTCTCATGTGAGATGTTTGCTTTGCAGGCTCCTGGTAATGTCCAAGGTGTCTGTGTTCTTTCTTCAGTCAATGCTTTCATTGCAAAAACAGCTGGGCTGGCTCACTGCTTCAGCTTACAGCTAGAAGCAGTTGAAGCATGACTGTCAGACCTGTCATAAACTGGAAATGCTCCTGTCTTTATGTTGACATTGGCACTGAAACTGCTGTACTGAAACAATAAAAAATGGACCCAAAGGAAACAGGAAGTAAAACAGAGTATTAGAGCAAAATGAGAAAAGCTCATTTCTAAGAAACAGAGAATTTATTATAAAATGTCTACAGTTGTGGTTTTTGGGGGGGAAGAAAGCCCTATATGAAACTCTCTGTTCTCTCAGTGCAAAGCCTTGCCAACCTTGGCAGAGAACAGAATGTCAAATTCTGTGGTGAGTTTCCCATCTCTAAAAGCCAAACCACTGTGTTACTAAACACTGAATTACCATAACAGGGCCTATCACCTCCTTGACCACTCTGTACCTCCTTTCTTACCTCTTGTTTGTCTTGTCATTTTTGGATTAGAAAGTATCTTTCCTTTTACACCTTTCTGATGCCTAACTCCTTCTGGGTAGTACTGGAAACAACAACAACAAAAATATTAGGAAATAAAAGAAGACAGAAAAATCTGTTATTGTAGTGGTAGTATCAGTTGAGGAATGTTAACTAGTATTCCCTTGGTGCAACTCAGTAAAATAAAACAAATAGCGGTCTGACAAATACACAGAAGCAAGTTTGAACAGTTTTCCTTGTAAAGCTCTTAGGGTATATTCTTTTGCAGAAAAAACAAGACAAGCATGGCTGAAATCTTCTCAAACCTGTTCATAGGGGAATATTAATCTCCAGGAAGAACAATAAACACAGGCTTTGATTTCCTTTTCCTTCCTTATATAGTCAACCCAAGAAATGCTGCAGAAAATGAGGAAACCAGAAGCCAGACAGGAAGCAATATACAGAAACTGAAGCACTGCAGGTCTTGTTAGCATTAGATAACCATATAGCTCTGTCGCGGTTTAACCCCAGCCGGCAACTAAGCACCACACAGCCACTTGCTCACTCCCCCCTGCTGGGATGGGGGAGAGAATCAGAAGAGTAAAAGTGAGAAAACTCATGGGTTCAGATAAGGACAGTTTAACAGGTAAAGCAAAAGCTGTGCATGCAAGCAAAGCAAAACAAGGAATTCATTCATTACTTCCCATCAGCAGTCAGGTGTTCAGCCATCTCCAGGAAAGCAGGGCTCCATCATGCGTAACGGCCCCCTGGGAAGGCAAATGCCATCACTCTGAACGTCCCCCCTTTCCTTCTTCTTCCCCTAGCTTTTTGTTGCTGAGCATGATGTCATATGGTGTGGGATATCCCTTTGGTCAGTTGGGGTCAGCTGTCCCAGCTGTGTCCCCTCCCAACTCCTTGTGCACCCCCAGCCTGCTCACTGGTGGGGCAAACTGAGAAGCAGAAAAGGCCTGGACTCTGTGTAAGCACCGGTCAGCAGTAACGAAAACATCCCTGTGTTAGCACTGTTTTCAGCACAAATCCAAAACATAGCCTCATACTAGCTACTATGAAAATAATTAACTCTATCCCAGCCAAAACCAGCACAGGCTCTACAGAAGCAATAGAATAACAGCCATCCTAACTATAGATCAATAATGAAAGCAAACTTAACATTAACCCCATTAAAATAGCAGCTGAGGAGATCTCATCACAATGGAAAAATGCAGTAGAGTGATAAGGATGCCCTGAGAATGATATCTAAAGAACCATGCTAACAATCTGTGTATAGTCTTAGAACAGTTGTGCTAACTTGATTTGCTTTTAACATGTACTATCTTTGTTGCAACTCTTGTCATAGTAATGAAGATCCTGGTTCCTTGCCTTGGGCAGCATTTTTCAAACAGTTGCAAGCTTTGCTACCTGCTGTTCATGAGAATTCCCTTAATTTTGCTGATGTGTGCTTTATGGGTTTTTTTTGTTGTTGTTTTTGGTTTTGTTTTTTTTCAGTTATGACATTAGCCAGCTCATTGAAATTCCAGACAGTCAAAGTTTAAGCTGTGCATACCTTTACGCATGAGGCAATTCCCTTCCTTCTAGGCTATTTCCTGGGTCTAGCCACCATTTCAGTGTCTGCTGTAACTGAGCTCCTGGTGTCCTCTCTGCTGACAGTATTCCTCTACTGTAGCTGATCATTGTTTGACAGGGCTGAAGATCTTTTGTTTCAGAGGAACTGGGGGAACATACTGGTGGAAACTATCATGTGCTTTCAGTGACTTCCACTTCTTGACTTTGACTCTTCACCAATCCAGTTCTGCATTGACTTTGTCTAAAGGAAAAGCCTCTGGCCCACAATACAGACTAAAGTTATACAAGATGTTTCTGACATATATAGAAATACTCCTAATCTTTCCAGTAGAAGAGTCTTAAAATTTTAGCCAAGAAGTTATAACTCATGTTAGGGATCTTATTTTTGTTCTTTTCATGACAATTTTGTTTGTTTTATGGTAGAAATCTGGACAATGGATGAATTTACCTGCTAGTGTAAATGTGCTGTATGGAAGTCCATATAGTTACCTCAGTGTATATTAATAAAAAATGGAACCCAACATTCCTTCAAAGAAAGTCCACTGGCTCTGACTGTTTAGAAATATAACTTGTGCTTTGCTAACCTTTCTATCATATTCCTCCCACTTCTTTTCATATTCTGCTGCAAAGATGTTACTAGCTATCACATGCTCTTACCAAACTCTTAATTTGTTTATTTTTCCAAAAAACTTCATCCTTTCTGATTTCATTTTTGTCAGTATGTAACAGGCCATCCAGTAATATTGCTGAAGTACAAACTGGAGTTGCACTGATGTGATGACATTTGGATCTAGATCAGGTCCACAATAAATTGTTATTCATGTTGTATTAGAGAATGAGTCAGTACTTCAGATTTGACAGGATTAATTCCCTAAGAGGTTTTACATTTTGGCTGCAAAATACCTAGAGAAAAAAAAATCTGAAAATCTTTTGTGTGTACTATCTAGCATCAGAGGTCATGAAATATGCAGATTCACTTGTCATGAAGTTAAAAAAGAAAAAAGAAATTTTAAGCACTTCCATTTCTCCTTTAATCAAATCCTGCTGTGAAATAGTTTCAAGTTTTGAAGTAAGATTCAACTGATTAGCTAATGACTTTTTGAGTTGGTTTGCTGGAATAGGAAGTGGGTCAGAGTATCTGTGTGATGTCATAACAGATCTCTGATTTCAGAGAGATACATTTGGCCTTGTAAAATGAGTTGAGCTAATACCTGAAGTCATACTAAATGGGTGTTTCAGTACTTCAGGGAATGACTAGAATGTTTAGACCTCTGCCAGGAATACAGAGACTAGCTTTCAACTCTGGTGCAAGAGTTATCTCAAAGAAATGTTCCAGTCTGTATTTGTGTGCCAAAATGTAAAATAATGAGCTAATTCCCAGGAACTAGGGAAATTACTGAAGGTAATATAGTACTAGATTGCTGCCTGCTGGAATGTAACAGAGGTGGGGTCTTGCACAGGGTTTTGCTCCAGGAATTTTCCATCCAATATACCTACCAAAGGAATCCTCACTTTCAGAGAAAACAAGAAAATAACTCCTTCAGTACTCTCATGCCCCTTGCAGTCATACAAAAGAAACTAACCAAAATTAAAGGGTTAAGATACTGTGATCAACATCACATGATGACATGATGCATTTCAGCAGAATCACACTTGACCTTTAAAAAATTCTGTAAACAGTGCCTGAAAAATGTTAGCGGATGTTCTGTAACAGAAAAAGGCAAGTACATTAAAGGTTCCTACAAACAGTTTGGACATAGAAAACAAGTGAGCAACTGCTTGGTTGTGGAGGCCATCCGAATCTGAATCTGTCTGGTTTTCGGAAACCTTGGGTGGCTCTGTGCAACAGTGGTAATATTGAGTGAATTGATGCTTCTTTTCCTTTCTGTTTGGTCTTTTAATAATTTTTATACTGAAATTAATATTGTGAGTTTGAATAAGATATATTTATTGTGAGGACCCTGAGAGCACTAGTGGGCCTGGTGGCCCCACCTGCACCTGGGACCTCTATCCACAACCACTGCCTGTGGGCCCAGGGGCTCTATTTCAGCTCTGCATTTGGTGCAAGAGCTACTGAATTAGGCATTTCTTTTTAGGAGGACCTAACCTACTACATGAAATAAAATTAAGTTAAATGAAAATATCCATCCATCTTCAAAACAATCTTCTTTCCTTAATGTTGGGGAATATTTGAAGCTTTTTACCATTCCAGCTTCATAGAATCATAGAATCATAGAATATCTCTATTTGGAAGGGAGCCATAAGGTTCATGGAGTCCAACTCCTTGCTCCTTGCAGGACAAAATAAAACATAGAATACAGCTTCACTGCATGCTCAGTTATACTACTGCAGTTCAGGTACTTTATCTGTATCAGGTTCAGTTTCCAATGTTGTGGTGGGTTGACCCTGGCTGGACGCCAGGTGCCCACCAAGCCACTCTGTCACTCCCCCTCCTCAGTTGGACAGGGGGAGAAAAATATGACAACAGGCTCATGGGTCGAGGTAAGGACAGGGATATCACTCAGCAACTACTCTCATGGGCAAAACGGACTTGACTCAGGGAAATTGATTTAATTTATTACCAGTCAAAAGTCAGAGTAGTGTAATCAGAAATAAACCCAAATGTTAAAAACAGGGCCCCCCCCCCCCCCCCCCCCCCCCCTTCTTCCTAGGCTTAATTTTACTCCTCATTTTCTCTACCTCCTCCCTCCCAGCGGCGCAGGGGGATGGGAATGGGGGTTGCGGTCAGTTCATCACACATTGTCCTGCTGCTCCTTCCTCCTCACTCTCTTCCCCTGCTCCAGTGTGGGGTTCCCTCCCATGGGAGACAGTCCTCCACAAACTTCTCCAATGTGAGTCCTTCCGACGGGCTGCAGTTCTTCATGAACTACTCCAGCGTCTGTCCCTTCTACAAGGTGCAGTCCTTCAGGAACAGACTACTCCAGCGTGGGTCCCCACAGAGTCACAAGTCCTGCCAGAAAACTTGCTCCAGCGTGGGCTCCTCTCTCCCTGGGTGCACAGGTCCTGCCAGGAGCCTGCTCCAGCGCGGGCTTCCCACGGGGTCACAGCCTCCTACGGGTGCATCCACCTGCTCCAGTGTGGGGTCCTCCACGGGCTGCAGGTGGGTATCTGCTCCACAGTTAACCTCCAGGGGGACAGCCTGCCTCACCATGGTCTTCACAAGGGTCAACCCACCACACGTTACCACCATCGCCAACTGACTCGGCCTTGGCCAGTGGTGGGTCTATCTTGGGGCTGGCTGGCATTGGCTTTATCGGACATAGGGGAAGCTTCTAGCAGCTTCTCACAGAAGCCACCCCTGCAGCCCCCCCCGCTACCAAAACCTTACCATGCAAACCCAATACAAATGTTCCTTGCTTATTTGTAGATGACCTGTGTTTCTGGTCAGAGGATCATGATTTTTCTCAAGTGAACAATAAGGGTATTTTGGAAGATATCATGAAGTGTTACCTGAATTTCATTGGAAATTTTTCATTAAGTACTCCAACTCAGACAAAGTAGAGATGTCATCATCAGCTGCCTGTGCACTCCTGCCAAAATTTTCTCCATGACAGTTTTGTTTTCCTTATATCAGTGGGTCTTTGCAACTTTCATACAAAGCATTTTGGAGTACTCCACAAATATTAATTACTCTTTGATTACTTTATTTCATTACCCATACCACTTGACAGGTGAAACAAAGCTCAAGGCAAAACTTAAGAGCAGAGTGCCCCACAACAGCTGCATACAAAGGAGAAGGCTATGTGTTTCCAAAACAGTGACAAATGAGCAAGCAGCAAGAAATAAGAAATTTGGACTGGATTTCTCTGGAGTTGTATCATGTGTTGGCAACTTTTTTAAAAATCAGGAAAGATTGGCTTGCATCAGGTGTCCTCAACATGAGAACAGAATTTAAGTATCCTGGCTGCTGCTATTCACTTCCTTTGGACACTTCCTTTGGAAATTTTCCTGCTGAAATAAAACTGGAAGTTATTTCAATATTGCCAGATATAGCCAAGTTTTTATTCAACCTCTTAACAGAAGTGCAAGACAAAAAAACCCACTCCGTTGCCCCATTGCCATTTTTCTCAATGTATGCATCGGTATAACGCATTGTTAGATACAGCGAATCTTTCCAATTTGCTTCATACACAGTTGCCATCAAGAGACTGTTATCTAGAGTGTGAAGATGGGCTGAACAAACATTTTCTTTCACTGACCAGACTGATTCATTGAGTGAAGTTAGACACTGCTACAGTTTCCCATCTTTACTAATCAGACTAAGATTGGACTTCATGTGACTTTCCTTAAATTCACGAAAGGTCATAAGATTCTAAGCTATTTTAGAAGATTTCAACAGTACTTTCTTCCCAAATAGGGGCTGTGAGTTGAAATTTTGACATTTATAAAAAAACTGCTCAAAAAACAATTCAGAAATGTCATGATAAGTCCTTAAGAAGTAGGAAGGAACAAAACTGCTATTTCAAGGAATTATTTATATGCCCCTGGTTATGTGTCAGGTACAGTTCTCTCTGCAGCCCTTTTGCATAGTATTATATATTCCTGTCTGAGTAAGGACTATTTCCTTAAGTGTGTTCCACTGTACTGCATGCTTTTTGGCATATGGGTTTTGATTTGTTATTTAAACTTTACTACATTTCGTTCATTATACTGCTAATATTATGAAACACATCATTATACTCATACTGAGTGTCACAGCTCTGCAAGATCAAATCTCACTAGTCTTGTGTCTGAAAATCAGTTTTGAGTGAAACCAACATGAAAAGTATTTCTCCTACCTCCCTGCCCTTCCCATGACTGCCACAAAAGATGCTAATATGGTTCTGCTCTTTTTTCCATTCTTTCATCAGTGGGAGAAATTTCACATTTGGTTTCTACATTTGCCTGCTGGATTCTTTTCTGTGGCATACAGCTCAGTAAATGTCACTTCCATGTGTCTTTGGATTCCTGTCTGTTTGAAAAAAAAAAACCAAAGCATCTTCTTAATCTTCAGCATTGCTGAATTTCACCTCTATACACGATTTTCCTTAATTGACACATAAATATTTATGTATAATTTTAATGAATACTGAAGTGAACACCTAAACTTTTCATAGTATTGCTGTGAAGGACAGTATTGCTATACCACTAATTTGTTTTCTATTGAACACACTTGAAGGATTCATGATAATTATTGTATTTTCATTATTTAATTTTTGAATAGTGCCTTTAAAAAACCCAACTTGCTCTCCATTCTACATTTGTATTCTCATTCCAGAATATAGTAATGCTGCCAGTGAGTTATGAGAGTTGTTGTTGACGATACGTACTTAGAACCATGTTAATAGCATGACGCTGCCAACACACCGTCTATTGCTACATTAAAGAGAAGCTGGTGCTCCTATGCTATCTACTTTTACCTGTTAGAGTGAGGAGTGTGGATTTTTTTTTGCAACAGTATGAATTTTATGAAGAATGCTACCTTTTGTGGTTATACATATATTGCAGTGGTGGCAGCTGATGTCTCCTGAACTAGCTTTACATTATCTACTGGGATAAACATGACAATACAGCATAGAACAGCTGGATGCTCAGTGTAAGCCAGCCACCCCAATTTCCACTCAGTATGTCAACTGTTTCTTACAGCCCAGGCAGAGCCCTACGCTCTTGCTGGCTCATGCACATATATCAGCAGAATTGATACCCAAGCGCTTGTGAAAGTGGGCCACCTGGCTATTGGGGGCCTTTCAGGAACATTTCAGAGCCCTTCAGGGTCCTTCACCATATGACTAGCAACATATGCAAAGAGTGGGTTGCAGGTCACTGGAAAAAAGTCACAGAGTTTATCTTGAGAATCCTTTAACAACCACAAGAACTGAGGAAGTGATTTCTATGAACTGGCCTATGTATCTGAAAGAGGAGGGATGGATTCACTAGTTTGTATCTAGCATCAGTATATCATTGAGTCTGAAATGATTAAACTGCTTGAAAAATCTTGAAATTTGAAAAATAATACCTCTGAGGAGATTTTTTTTGGGGGGTGGAGGAGTTCTTCCATTTCACTGCAGTCTGCAATCCTACAGGTTTCTGTAGGAGGAAATAACAGCAGAAACTCACAGCCAAACTGAGTAATAACTCTGAGAAAAAGGAGTAAGTAAATGGAGAAAGGGAGTAAAAAGAAACCTACAGTCACTCCTTCAAACAAGTAAAAGGCTGACAGTCCTGTTGTAAGTATTGAAAGCAAATATAGTACCAGATAGAAAGAGATGGAAAAGTCAAAGAAGGAGAAAGCTCATGTGGCATTTCAACCTGTCAGCTTCCATCAACTAGACACCATCTCAGATTTCAACCTCCACCCCAGGAAATCTTTCTAGAGAGCTGGAAGGCTCATTCCTCTTCCCTGTGGTTAAACCTTAGGAAGGAACATGAACAGATCAAAGTGCTGAGAGATCATGGAAGCTGTCCCTTTTGGGTCAGTTCTTCCTTCTGCCTCTGCAGGTGGGTAGCTGCTGCTTGCTTTGCACTGTAAGCTGTTCGAATGAGTGCCAGTGTGGAGGAGTTGAACCTCCTGCGAAGGCCATCAGATGGACAGAGAAACCTTAGCAGTCTTCATTTGTAACTGTTTCCCAGTTGCTTAGCCCAGTCTATAGGAAAGATGCAAGTGCTGGAACAGAAAGGCACGATGTAAACCTCTCTGTGTACAGCATGTTATGGTGGACCTTGTCTGACCTGCAGCACATGGCTTGGCCATGCCCCTTTTACAGGGTGGAGTCCTGAAAAACAGGACTTTTTATATGTAGAAATTGTTTTAAGTTGTCTTTCCTAAGCCATATGTAAACACTACTTTATGATGAGAATGCAAGGTATTTCAAATGTTATTTGTGGAAAATGTTGCAACTGAGTTTATTTCAGTATTTCTGACATTCTTGCAAGCAATACTGAACAGGTCCTTGCGCACGTAAGACTAGAGAAAATGTTGTCTAACCAGAACAGACTGTCCTGCAAACAACTCCTGGAGTCATGATTACATGCTGTGCTTCAGCTTTCAGTAAACTGCATGAGTTGAAGGTGCTCAGCCTTACTCAGGGTTATGGCCAATAACTGAAGAATAGTCATCTGAAGATGCATGCCTCTGTATCCCTCCCATAATTAATAACATTCAGATGACCTCACCCACTTCCTTTAATGAATAATTTAACATCCCAAGCACTTGCAACTATTTAGCATTTGAAATATGTTAATGTTCTGAACATTTGATGGGAGAAGAACATTTGAATAATTTACCATAAATATTTTTCAAACATTTTATTGTTGTTACCAAATCTGGCGTGGCCCATTTGTTTCATCATATTGCCTAAAACTGCAGCTGCATACCACAAACAAAAGAGGATTAAAGCCAGAGTAGCACATTTCTGGATTTGCATATAAGCTGTTTTACTTGCTGTCAAAGACCATGCAGCTGATATGTCTTTTGGGAAAGGTGTACAGTTTCCTTGTAAACTAACATGCAGATTAAAGCATTAGAAGTTATTTATTTAGCAGTTTATGTTGGCACCCAGACACTGCATTACTATATGTCTGAAAAACAAATAATCTACAAACTACTGATGAAACCTGTAGACCCTCCTGCATGTTAAATCTTATTTTCTGTTTCCCATGAATGCAGAAGTAAATTAAAAGTTTCTAAAATCAGATAGGTTTTTACCCTTTAACATGATGCTCTGATGGACTACTGACAGAAACCTTGGCCTGTCACAAAAAATTCTTTATCAGAGACCTGGAAAATTCAAGCCTAGTGTCTCAAGGGTGACATGGTAGATCTAAATCCTACTATAGGAGATAGAAAAGGAAGTGATCTCACACATAAATGGAATTTTTTTTAACAAATGAAAGAATGATAAAATACACAAGGGGAAAATAGTTACACTCTTCAGACACACAAAACGGAAGATATTTCTATAGCTTTTGACACTTTGAAGGTAATCTGATACTTATGCAATGTAGCATTCAACCCCACTGCAAAATGTTAACAAGAGAAAATTGAGGAATTCAATTTTTTTTTTTTATAATTCCTTAAAGTCATTCAGTTCATTCACTCAATATCTATGGCTCCTCAAAGAAAAGAAAACAATGTCTATAGGTCCTTAAAGAAATAAAAACAATATAGAAATGAACTGATATTCTGGAAAAAGCTGATCTTTGGTATGTTTTGGTAAAAGAATAGTGCAGCTCCTTTCAGGGAAAATTTACGGCACAGACACACAGAGTCATTAGAGTATGCAAAAGGTAGGGCAGAAGTCTGCTTCATGGTCATTTTTTTTTCAGGAATATTTCTGGTTTAAGTGGTACCCAGGTGCTTAAAATTGAAAATATACTGACAAATGATGACCTCTATCATGGAAATTAAGTGTTTTAATGTGCTTTCTTCATTTTCTAACACTTTTGTATATACTGTGCTGTCTTTAGCTACTGAATGGGTGTATGAGGGAGCGTTGGACAGAAGAGGGGAGGCAGTGCAAATCTGTATAATTTCTGAATGTTTTAAGGCCATTTTAGGTCTCCAGTCTGTCCTGTTACGTACCAGACCATAAAATTCCATTCACTGTATCCAGACTGACAATGTGCAGTGAATGAGAATATTTTTCTTGTGTCCTGCTATTTTTCAAAAAAGAATCCAACTTCGGTTGAAAGTCCTCACTTATGGCAAATTTGTTACGGTCAGTTAATAAGCTCTTCCATGATCTAGAATGGAGTTTCAATTCCATTTTGAAATCTATTGACTTCAGCTACTCATTATTGAAATGTTTTTGGTGTTTGGCAGCTTAGAGAGTCCTCACACATTAATGTAGTCATCAGAATGCAGGTTCTGCCATGGTAAAGACCTTTTCCCCTAAAGACTTCCCCTGATGGAGCAGGCGAGTGCTAATGTGGATTCAGACCTAGAATGATGTAGCAATGTTGGAAGAGGAAAAAGAGAGAAGAATCCTGAACTTTGCCTCCTGCTACTTCCTCCCATTCCAGATAGTGAAATGATAACACAAAATCAGACAAGAATCTTACCTCTTTAAGGAGGGACTAGATTTTAAGGACTTGACCATCATAAAATGCAGTCTTGTTCCTCTTTACATTTTTGACAACAGCAGGATGATTTATGCATTTTCACTCATGGGTGAATATGTAGGCCTATCGTGCATCCCAAGTGCCCTGATATTCCACACAAAATAAGTATAATTTTGCATAGACACAAATGCAAATAGAGTTGAAATTGAGTATTAGAATCTAGCAGGCAATTAGGACATTGTGGTCAGGAAAGAAAGGGATGTTTCATAATTCCCTGTTTAGGTAGGTCTATGAAGCTAGAGACCTACTTTGGAAAAACAAAACAAAACTAAACAAAACAGAAAATTTCATCTTTTATCTATGATAATTGCCTGACAGCATTTCCTCTCCAATAGGTAAAACCAAACTAACTATAATCAACTAAATTTGGGTGCTCTGTCACAGTGAGATAAGATACCAGGCCTGAAGGTAAGATTTAAAAGTTCTTTGTTTTTTACAGACTTTGTCTTATAAATTAGTCAGAAGGGTTAGGTTTCATTTTGAGCCATTTTCTTTTTCTACTTTTTTGTCTTATGTCATATTCAGGTGTATCCTAGAGATTCTTATGAAAAAGAGAGAAAATCAATTAATCTATCATCAAATAGCTGCTCTTTCAATATAAAACATTGCACAGAAGACAAGTAAACTAGATAGGAAACAGAAAATGTTTCTCTTCATAATGTTTTAGGTGAAGTTGCAAATTGAATGAGAAGTCTAACTACATGATTATATTCAGATGTTAAGCAAACAGACTTTAAGTCCCTTTGAATTGTGTTTGGAAACTCCCTAAACTTGTTTCCCATATCCCAAGGTAAAGATGTATGGTAGGTATTCTAGCAGTGTGATTTTGCTGGCAAGAAAAACATCATAAATGCTAAGAAAAGCCAGGAGTTATACTAAACATGAAGTTCCTGTACACGGTGAGTCCAAGATCACTGGAGATGCTTTCAGCTTTTCTGTGTGCTGAAGGTGTGTAATGAAACATACAGAAAAAAGAATCCCTCTTTAATCACTCAATTGCAACTATACATATGAAAAGTGCCAAATGTTTTGACCATAGGAGAAAGTATTTTATTTGCCTACTGGATGATATAGCTCTAGCAATGTCTACTCCATATGTTAAACAGCAAATGTACTTGGATCTGACAAGCTGGAACATCTCTTTGGGAAGGAATATCTATTTGGCTCTTGCACTTCTGAGACACTTGTTACAAATCTAGAAACTATTCACAGACTATGAATGTTCTACTCTGGAGCAGGTATTTCTTCAAAATCTTAAATAATGTTAATCAAAATAAGGGAAATCCATGCTTCAGGCTGTCATCTCATCCTTGTATTGTTATATTTTGTAGAAGAATTAGTAGGATTTGAGAAGAATGTCTATGTATGATGCCAAGCATATCCTGTGAGATATATTGTGCAGAAATATTCCTGAAAGCCAAGAAAACTCCACAGGAAATTTTACTGGGCATTTGTAGCAGACTCGAGGCTCTTCGAAGACTCCATGGTTTGACTTATGACAGTGCACGAGGGGGTAGTTTCTGAAGTACTTGAATGTCACATCAATCAAATATTTAGATGTGAGATTACTAGCATATGCATCTAAAATGGAGGCTAGCCAATGGGTGATTTTCCCCTTTCTATTAGTAACTGCTTCAAATAGTAATTCAGGATTAAAAAAAGAAACCATAGCTCAGCCTGCATCAGCTAATTACTTTTATTGACATGCTATGTATGAACATGCTGTGACCTGACTCTACTATTTGCCCTGTGTACTGATTTCACTGCTTCCAAAATGTCAGGGAAACATTTCCCATGAATGTTTTTTTCATTTTCATATGTGTGTGGGGATAAGAGCATCCCTTGAGATATAAAGTGAGCTTAAAGGATTATTATCTAGAAGTACTTAAGATTTTCTGGAGTTGTGGTAGTGGTTCTAGTTAAAACAAACAGCAATTTTCAGTTGTCATCTGCATTTTCTTGGGAAAAAAATGTTCCTTTTCAAGTTGAGAATTTCCATGTTTGCTGTCTGGTTGAAAGAGAATTTTTTGGAAAGTCTGAGGTTTCATAAATGAACATGGTACTCCATCTACCATTATAATTTGTGCTGGTAAATGTTTCCCACTACTTCTGTTGCTCAGCCAGAAAGCTGCATTTCTTCATCCATCATGAGGGCAGAGTTGAGGTTAGGTCAAATGGTGCGTGCAAAGTGTTTCTCAGCTGTTGTTTAAGCAAGCTTTAGCTATTTCTGCAGCTGATTTAGAGTTCTTTGATCTGTCTCATTCACTATAAATATAGTGAAGATGTAACCATGATCAAGGCTGAAAGCAAAATATACTGACCTTAGTTACCTCTGTGCTAAAATAATGATGGGGGGCAGGAAAGGGAAGAAAGTAGGAACAATGAATTAAAGTATAAAGAACCTGATTCTTCACTTACTTATACCACTTTGTTCCAGTGGATTCCACCTAATTCAGTAAATTTACTTCTGATTTACAATGGTGTGTGAGAGGGCAAAAGCAAGTTTCATATAATTGCAGAGAAAACTAAAAGGAGACGTGATTAATGTTCTGCATTTCTCATGGACCACAAATAAATTAGATTAAATACATTACAATAGATTGGACCAAGGAAATGTTTGGATGAAAGGTTTCTTCAGGAAACCTAGGCTCTATAGAATAATTTGTGATTTAGGAAAAAACAGTCTTCCATTAGCAGTGAGCCTGTTTGTTGTCCACTGCAGTGCTCACGGCCTTTTGCTATCAGACAGAGAACGGTCCAGCACTGTGGTAAATTTTTAACATGACAATTTTACTTTCTTCCATTTCTCTATGTAGTTTTTCACTCCCAAAGCTAATTTGCTAATGCTACTATGTTTCAGCCAAGAGGCAAAATTTACATTTGTTAGAAAAGCACTTTTTATAACTTTGGGGTGTCTGGTAATAAATACTGTAGAAAGAGTTTGAATAAAAGACACAGTGGCCTTATGGAAAAAAGAAAAAAAAAAACCCAACAATAAAAGCCTGAAAACATCAGAAACATGTTTGAAACTGATCAGACTCTATTAGTATAGAAATCAATGATATAAAATCAGGTATTTCTAATGCAGTTGACTTTTTTCATACCATACATGAGCTATTCTGATCTTATGGGGTGGGGTAAGGGCACACAATATGCTTTTCAGTTCATTTAGTGCCATCCACTCACTGGTGTGGTTCTTTTTGTTTACTTCCCTCCATATCTCTTTCTAGATGGGGCACATTCCTCTTCCTTTAATGCTAACATTTTTTTCTAAAACTGTTTTACCTTCTTGTTCAAGACTTTCTCCGTTATATTCATGTGACCTCTAGACCAAAACTCCTGCAATAACCATATTTATGCCTTGCAGAAATCACTTTATAACACATGCCCAACAGAAACATCAGAATTATGAGCCAAGTACTTCAAAACTTAGAGAGTGAATTAAATTTTGATATTTTAAAAGTAAAAAATATTTTTTATTTGGTGTTTTTTTGTTGGTTTTTTTTTGGAGCTGGGAAAGTCATCTCTGCAAGGAATTCTTTGTCAAGTAAGAGCATAAAAAATAAAAACGGAGCTTAGATAATCTTATGAGTTCAGAATGTGAAGTGTTAAAAACACCTGAACCTTTTAAACGTAATAAGTAGGCAATACTACATTAAATCTGTCTTGAATTAGCCTTTTTCTTTGCTATTAGATTCTATAAAGATTTAAATGATTTATATTTAAAATATTTTGCATATCAAAGCTAGTTACATAGTAGAAAAAAAATACAAGAGGAAATATTTTCCAAATGCCAGTTTTTTAAATACAGAAGAGGCATAAACTGTTTCAGCACACAATAAAAGGCAAGTGTGGGTCCTCAGTATGCATCTTCAGAAAAAAAAATTCAAAGATTCCCAGTAATTCTTGTTTATTTGCACTGGTTATAGAGATTAAACAATAATGTTTTAAATGGTAGGAGTTGGATTCATTAGCTTTTCCACATATTAAAGTTAGGCATCTACTTAAAATTAGTCATGTAAGCTGCCTGTCTGGTCAGGCAATATGTATGGTTGTGATATGATATCTATAATCTGAGTAATAATAACATTGTGTTAATCTGTCAAGCACCCACAAGTTGTGTTTGAACTATGATGGTAACTACCATATTAATAAAATAAAACACAGTAAATGGAAAGTAGTGAGGAAAAGTTTGTGGTATAGATATTTTCCAAAGAATTGGCTTCTTGCCATGTGCACGTTCAAAATACATAAGTAACAGAGAAGAGTTTTGAATGTGTCACATATGCTTTGAGCAATGACCACAACATCTTGCTTTGTTATGTGTGATGTGGAAAAGGACAATTTTTTTCTTAGCCAGTTAATAGTTCTTTCAGGCTCTGAATAAGCAAAATGTTTAAGAGCTTCTCATGCATTCTTAAAGTTCTTGGAGCACATTGCACTCTGCAGAATCAGGAGTCACTGAAAGAAGAGGAAATGAGAGACACTGAGATTTTGACCATGATCACTGTTGAATGTCCACAGTTCTTGGAGATGTTCTTCATACCGTTGTATGTAGGGACTTGTGCATTAACCCTGTCTCAATCTGGCATTACACACATGATAGAAATTCTCCCAGTAAACATAAAATTCAAGATATCTCTGTGAGATAGCTTATCTTTTGGAAAGATGTTTAGTCTTGAGGAAAGGCTTTCAGGTGATAATGAAATTGTTACTTTCCTAAGTCATTCTAAAGGATAAATGCCACTGGGACTTTCAAAAAAGGAACACTTTATTTTGAATTTGCTTAGCTTCACATACACTTCCAATGTACCTTTTCCTCCAAGATCAAAGCTGGTTGCTGTCAGAGATCTCCTGGTATATATGGTTGGGAGTTCTTTGCAGAACTTTGCAGATTTGCATGGAAATAAAAGAATTATGTTTGTTTTCAGAAAGTGCTGATATTGGCTCTGTCTAGACTGTGAAGCAAGTACTTTCTGCACTTAGGCCATGTTCCAAATACAAATAGAAAATGAAAGTTGGGTGCGTAGCCAAAGAGAAACCTACAGTGTGCTTCAATATGTCCCCCAGACTGGCTCAATCAAAACTAAGACTGCTGGGCACACTGCAGAGCATACTTACCCTGTGGAATGGTTGCAATCAATAAATCCTAAGCCTTGTATTTAGTATTCACTGGGGAGGAACTGCTTAAGAACGCTAATTTGTTCCTTCATGGAATATTAGAGTTGCATGATGAAAAAAGCCACTGAGATGTTCACTTCTGCAATCTATCAGCTTTGTTTCACTCGAAATGCTGATGCTTTTGTTTTCATTATTGAAGTGTTCCAGTTTATATATACTATGTACCTACCAAACCTAGTTTCTGAATAGAATTGATGTCTGCTTTTCATATTCAGTATCTTTTATGTTGTCTAGACTGTAGGCAGACTTACATCTTTAAAGCATCTGTGAACTCAGCTATAAGTTCTCTAGCTATATCTGTCTGGGGAAGATTTTGGTATGTCATTGTAATTTTAAGGGAGTTGATACCAATCTAATTTCAAGATACATTTAATCTGTTTAATAGAAACTAAAATTTTCTAATCATAATAAATCATGAAAAAAGATTTTCTGTAATAAAGGTTATAGATTAAATATTTTACCAGAGAGAATACAGCTTTAAGATATAGGTAGATGAAACAATAGTTTTGCCTGAAGATGAAGAAGAGAGTCATAAATCAAAATGTCTAGAATACTAAACACAGTCTGTCTCCATATAGCATCTTAAATCCTGATTTAGTTTTCTATAAGTTTTAAAATATGTTCAGAAGTAGTACCCAGTCCAGAAAAGGTACATACTCTTCAGCTTTTCTGAAAATCAGGCCATTACTTCAGTGCAAGAAAAAAGAACTTAACAACTTAACTTTAAATACTGGGGGTTTTTTTGTTTTGTTTTTTTGTTTGGTTTGTTTTGGTGATCTTGGAATATTTTTTCTTATTCTGAGGCAATATTAATACTCTAAGCCTGAGCAACCAACACCTTATGTGGCATGAAAGCTGAATTATGGGCTGAGAGCCAGAGTATTTTTTTGACAGCTCCTGGGGATGTTTAATGGTCTAACCCGTTCACCTCTTTATCCATCAATAGTCAATTAAAAGTTTATCCCCGAAAAAGAGCTGTTTTGGAAAGAAGGTACAGAAACAAAACTGATTTTAGTTGCCAATAACATTCAGGACAAACCTACAGCCTAAGTTGATTCTTTTTATATTGTTCTGTGCTGTTGGAAAAACAAGAAAAAAAAGATTGTCAGGTTCTCTTTGTCATGCTGGCATGGCTCTCTTTTACCCAGGAATGTCACATGGCTACTCTATGAATTTCATTGTTTTCTGATCTTGTGCTCTAAAACCACAAGAGTGGTCAAAGTGTTTATCATTATAAACCCTGTTGACCAACATTATTTACTTGCCATACCTGCACACTTTTCTAGGGGCAAATCAGTTTGGATAGAAGATACTGCTGACTAGTGATTTCCCTGCAAGTCACTTAATTTTATCTGAGTAAATTTCAAGTGTAGTATTTGCGACTTGGTGCAACAGAAGGAATACAATTTATAGATGAAATGCATTAATTTTGGGCAAAATACAGCCATGGGCAACCACATAGTTGGTTGGAATTCAGTAGTTAAAAAGAGGAGATCATTCTATTTGAATATGGCCAGGACAGGGACTGTTGCATTATGTTTGTGAGCAGAGCAATTTGGAAAATTAAATGCTTCTAAATATTCATGGTGTCAGTTTAATATTGCATCAAAGGATGGCAGACAGTGGCTGATTTACCTAAGAAATACTACAGACATTGCCAAGGTTAAAACAAATTTAGTTCTTATTCATTTACTAAATGAAAAGTATGTGACTGATGTTAATGCAGTGCAATAAAAAGGAAATCTGTGTCAGTTTCCTATACTCCCAAATGGACTACTCTGCAAACACTACGGAACCATCAACCAGGTAAAAAAGAAAATCAGTTCCTTAACTTTAAGAAAAATACATTGACCTTTTTGAGTCTGTAACAATTAAATGATGTATGAAATGCTTATAGTGTGCAGACAGAATATACACAATGCATCTCTCTGTTATTTGCAGTAATGTCCTTAGAAGTGGCTAGAAAACCTATCAAGCATGGAAATGCCAGCTGAAAGAAAGGAAGGACTATATGTATGAGGGAATTGGATTAGAAATAGCATACAGCTCTTTTACCTTTTTTTTTATTTCCCACCCCCCAGATGCCCAAACAAGCCAATGTAATAATTTTTTAGGGTCATTAAAAGGACTTTGAAAAGTCTAGCTAAAGTAAGAAGATAAACAAGGACACCACTGTGTCTAAAATTTGCTGAAGTCCTTGTTAATATAGAAATCTCTTTTTTTCAAATAAAATATTGTCAAATTAAAATCTTTGTCTATATTTTGTATAGGACTAGGAGCAATCAAACAAGGTGAGGTCAGGAGGAAATAGCTTGGGGGTTTCAGGAAAGGTGAGTTCCAGGTAGAGGACTGTATTGGATGCATTGAAACATCAAGCTGATGGAATAAGGCAGAAATAGGTAGGAGTTACCTGCTAGGTGTGAATGTGGCCCCACACAGACATTGACTTGGAAAGCTGGAGTAATCATCTGGAAAGATGATTAACAAACAAGGAGTCTGACAGCAACAGGAAAAAAATTGCATCCAGTGAGCATAGCAAATCAAGATGAGGGCCCTGATCCGGCAATATTACATGCATGTTTAACTATACCCTTGGGACTTGTTGGATTTATAGGAAGTACTCACATAAATAAGGTGAACCGTCTGCAGAGTTGAGGCAAAGGGCCAAAGCATCTGTCCTCAATCTCATAATACAGTGATGCAAAATACATTACCTGAAAAATAATGGAACCTTTAATTCCAGTACTCTGAGCCTTTAATTCCTCAGTGTATTATATGTGGATTCATTACAGTATATGCATTGAGTCTATTTAAACAGCAAATACAGCATGTAAAATAAACTTTTCTGATGTAGGAAATACATTCTCATCTAAGTGAAAACTGAACTAATTTTATTTCATAATCTGGTTTATGTCTTCCACATGATCCAAGTGATTAAGGCCAAGTGGAATCTATTTTTTCGTAATACTTGCTGTAATAGTCATGGGTTTAGTTTTATAAACCTGAAATGTCATTACTAATGAGGGAAAAGGATTTTGTTTTTAAGCAGAAATTGTCCTTTTAAGTTAGGGTTGAAGAAACTGTGTAATAATTTTTGCATGATGATAATAACTAATCTTGGTTTCTCTTGTTGGTCTGTAGTGTTTCGTACATAAAACATTGGGGATCATATCTGTGGCTGACAAAGATGATGTAGTTTATTATAGCTTATTAGTGTAGAGGTAATATCTAGTATCAGGTGCAAATCTACTTGAAGGTCAACCCTGGAACAAAATTTAAGGAAGGTTATTGGTGAGAAATCCATCAGTTAACTTTTGATTAATTATTTAGGAAAGACTCAAAACATGCTTCCTGGAAAAAAGCAAAAGTTGAATGCTAGACAGGTTTCTCACGTAGTTATGTTAATGCATACTGTGACTGACTTTTTCAGTGAAATTGAGAACTATAGAAGTCAGAACAATGGTCAGAAAAATGACATGTCTTTTCCTGGAACAGCAGGTGTAAAAGGGGCTTGAGCTGCCTGGATATCTTAAAGTGGGCTAAACTCCAAAGTTTAGCAGGAGTTTGAAAAATCATCAGATTATTCCAGTGTATGTGCTGTTCCATTGTTGTTGAATACAATGGAAAATTCTGGTCCAGAGAGAAAGTGGGGTATAATAGGCTAAGCTTAACAGTATTTGTCTATAATAAATCATCCTTTTTAAACAGATTTTGACAGTGTTGCCGAGAATGTAGTCTTTAATGTCCAAGTTTAAACCTCTTCAATAGCATCAGAGATACAAGTGTGTGCATTTCAGTTGTCTTTACTCTTTGCAGTTTCTGTACCTTTGAAGCTGCCATTTTCTGCTGGCTTCTTTATTTTTATTACTTTTTTTAGTGTGTATTAGGCTAGAGTTATTGCTAGTTTACTCCCTCACCTCATTGCTTACCTCAGGCCTTTACAATCCTTACGGTCTTTTAAAATTTTATTTCCATTTTCATCAGGTGCTGGCTCTTCTCCACACTCTGGCATTTTAGTTATTCAGGGATGCACACTGTAAGCCAGCTTAATAGTTTGGTGCCACAGCCTGATATTCAGAGCTTGCAAAGACATGAACTGTTTACATTCATTTTTAGCAAATGCTGATTGTTAATATCTGGTCTTCTGTTAAAGGGTGAGAAAATTGATGCTTTACATTTTGCTTCCTGATTTTTATCCTGAATCCCAAAGGCTCTGCTTTATGTCCTGCGTTAATAGCCCTTCAAAATTTTAATTTAGAAATCATCTGGGCATTCGGACAGAAACCTAATATAATTCATTCTGAACTGGCATGTCTCATGCAGTGGAATACCTGCCCTAGAAACATTCTGCAAGACAGTCTACCTGGTCCCACAATTGAGAAGGTGGTATTGGTCAGCAAAGAGGAAGGAGTAGGAGATAGTCTTACACATGGAGACTCCCATGAAGATATTTTTGAGACCTTGAGGCACATCAGGTAAAATTTTAGCTTTGTGAAGACAGTGGAAAAAACTCTCTGTGGCTTAGGGTAGATTTGACCTGTGCTGTGGTTTAACCCTGGCCAGCAGCTAAACCCCACACAGCCACTCGCTCACTCTCCCCCATTGGGTTGGGGAAGAGAATCAGAATAGTAAAAGTGAGAAAACTCATGGATTCAGATAAGGACAATTTAACAGGTAAAGCAAAAGCTGCATGTGCAAACCACCAAAATAAGGAATTCATTCACTACTTCCCATTGACAGGCAGATGTTCAGCAATCCCCGGGAAAGCAGGGCTCCATCACGTGTAACGGTTACTTGGGAAGACAAATGCCATCACTCCAAACGTCCTCCTTTCTTCTTCTTCACCTGGCTTTTATTGCTGAGCATGACGTCATATGGTATGGCATATCCCTTTGGTCAGCTGGGGTCAGCTGTCCCAGCTGTGTCCCCTCCCAACTCCTTGTGCACCCCTAGCCTACTCACTGGTGGGGCAGGGTGAGAAGCAGAAAAAGCCTTGGCTCTGTGTAAGCACTGCTCAGCAATAACTAAAATATCCCTGCATTATCAACACTGTTTTCAGCACAAATCAGAAACATAGCACTATATGAGCTACTGCGGGGAAAATTAACTCTGTCCCAGCCAAAATCAGTAAAACTTGTCATCAGAAGACTTAACATGAACTTTACATTAATTAGATGGAGCACATATTGCTATGATGTCTGATAGCCTCACAACAAATTACCTTTCTTACTCAATCTTGTAAGGTAGGAAATGCTGTTTTCCTTATTTAACATACTAAGAACAGAAACACTGATTAAAGTTCACTCTAACATGAGGGTCGTAGCTGGCTGTGGGCAAGTCACTTGTATGGTGTTTTGCAAGGTACAGTCAAAGGCTCCTTTGCTTGCATAGGGATCAGAAGCAGAGTGCTGAGTTTATTGCAGCATTCTGCCCAGGCTCGTTTGACTTGAACTCATTCCTTCTGAGTTAGATTTTGACATGTAAACAAATCCTAGGCTTTTGACCAATGCCATTCACCAAGTCTCTGGCAAATCAAAACTTAAATCTAGGTCCTGTCAATCTTCTCAGTTATGACTGAAAACATTCACATTGAGTTTCTTATTTGAATATTTCACAAATTGGGTGTAATGTCTTTTTCTGCTCCTCTACCTAAGGCTAAGAGGAAAAGAGCGTCTTATCTTAGGAAAAGGTATTAGGCTTTTAATTTCACACTATGAAAAAGTATCTCTGTGAGGTATTCTTTTATCAGATTCTGGGCAGCTCTGATAATTAACATCTGACTTCCCTTAAACTTCACTACTACTGCCAAGCAGTTTAAAAACATTGTTGATACAGAGGCTTATTAATTACTAGTATAGTCTTTGTAATTGCCTCGTCTAGAAATTGATGAACAAAGTCATTTCAGAAAGCAATCAATTTGAAATCTAATTTGTTGGCGAAATGAACCATATAAACAAAATGCCACTTGCAGTTTGACTAAAATGAGATGTGCTTAACGAGCCTATCATCATCTGTGATATTCATCATGATGGGTCACAGTTACATAAAATGTTATAAATCTGAATCAATGCACATAAAGCTGAAATATAATATTGTATTCTGAAAAGAATAAAACATAAAACAGATGGCTGCCCCATGGAAACATCCTTAAATCTCATACGTTCTACTCATTGACTTTTGGGCAGATGAACTGAAACTGAGTAGGGGGAAAAAAACCCCAAAATAATAGGTGTTCTTTACACATTGCATATTACCTTATTAACCATATTGGAAGTTGAGACTGGGGAGGCAGAGGTTCTAGCTTTGAGCGGCCAAACATAGGCCCTTTTAGAGTAAAATGATGAACAACTTTTCCTTCTTTATCTTGCACAGCTCCAGAGCCACTTGTTTGAGACAAAAAATAGATTATTGCGGGCAACATGGTGGAAGCTTGAGGACTTGGCAGAATGGTGCTTTTTTTGTAATTAGTAGTGAAGAATAAGGGTTATAAGTAAAGTTGTAAGTAAAAATGATGAGATGGCTGGATACTAAAAAGACACTCAAGGGGCTAAGGAACTGACCTGCCTGAGATAATATGAAGTCTAGTTTCTATTTCTTCAATGCTTAGCTAACCAGACAGCATGTCTCCTCCCTTCTGACTCATGACCCTATCTTTCTCTGGAATGTCTAAAACAAGAAATCTGCACTTACAGCTTTCCCATTTAATATCAGATGATTGGATGTTTCCCAGCAATCCCTTTTTAGAGAATTATTTATTAAAATGTATCTGGAAGTTCAGGAAAAAAGGGGATTTGCTTAAATATGAAAATGCTGTCTTGTAAATAGTGAGGAAGCGAAGTCATGTGTACAAAGACACTTTTGAAATTTGCATGGAGCTCCAGAAGAGGGAAAAAAGTATTCAAAAAGATGGCAGGAAATAGAGAACAGGAGAGCAAATATATTTGCTATATATTAATTGTCCTCTAGAACAGATATTTATATGGGGTGCTTATATATCTATGAATGCTTATATATCTGTATATGTATGTGTGTAGACATATCTATATGTATGTAGAAATGTCATATATACTTACATATGTATGCATGTGTTGAAAGAGAGATGTGAGATCAGTGTGCTGAAGCTTTTTGTTCTGTGGAAAGACACGTTCTGGTGTACAAGCTACATAAAACATATGCAATGTTGATGAAAGTCAATTGCTGGTAAAAACAAAGTTCTTAATGAGTTCAAAAGAGAAAAGCGATAATTTTTTGAGAGCTTTTTACCTTCCCTTCCTTTTTTTTTTTTTTTTTTTTTTTTCTTATTATAAGATTGGGAAGCAAAGTGGATCATCTTAGGTAAGAGAATGGACTGTGATCTTACTTACAACAATATAAATTCATTGGTTTCTGTTCAATTATTCCAGACTGACAACAGCACAACAGAAAGCAGAATCAATCCCCTAATCACTGAAGAGTTACCTGATGGTTTTTAAGATATGAAGGGTCTATTGATCTCTGCTGTCAGAGGACAGTATCTCAAAGTAATGTGTGTATATGTGAGAGAGACAGAATAGCAAATTAAAATCAGTATTGCAAAAATATCTTTACTTTTGCCCAGAGAAATGTTTTTCAAGGAGAAAATAAATACCAAAATACAGGGGAAAACTTTTTTTTGGCTGAAATTATTCTTTTCTTCTGTCTCCACTGACAAAAAAAAAAGGGTTTTCGGGAACATACTGAGTAATATGTGGATTAACACAGCAAAGAAGGAATAACTCCCATCAGATTAGCTCTGGCAGAAAGCTTCAGGAGCAATACCACCCTGCCTCTGGTACCTGAGCTAGCCAAGGGGCCCTGGAGGTTTCTTATCCCACTATGGGCCCCATGGAATGGAGGCTGCTTGAATCTGTCCACTTAGGAGATGGATTTGATACAGGTCCTGGTGAACTTCCCGAGCCCTGGCAGTTGAGACCAATTAGGATCTTTTCAATAGAGACAGTCCTTAGGTAACAAACTGCATGGAGACTGCAGCAGGGCATTTGTAGGTCACCCATTAACACACAAACCCCTGCCGTGTCCTTTTGGAAGAAAGTGTTAGTTTTCTTCATTCAAGGGACACTGCCAGCCTTACTTATGTAGCCAGATTTATTTGAAGGAAGTGGTGTGATTAGCTCAGATCCCTTTTTAATTTGGAGGGGAGTTCTTGAGGAGACAGATTTGTAAATTGTTTAATCGATTAGCTTTTCATAGGAAAACTAAGCTTTGTAAATTTAATGAAATCAATGAGCAGCTATAATGATTTTTTTTCAAAAATTGTTTTTTCTAAGAGGAAGCAAAGAAATTTCTAAAAATCATTATGCCTAGTTAATATTCCAATAAGACCTCACTGACACATAACACTGAAATTGCCTATGTGTCTCTCAGCTACTTTATCGTCTAGCACAGTACTGGAAAAAGGTATTCCTTTACTTTCCTTAGGGTCTCTGCCTCACATCTTTTGAAATGGAGTCATTTCAGAGACTAGGGAGAAATTTGTTTTCCAAAGTGAAAAATAGTAATGTAACACTCTGCCTAGTAGGGTTGGAGCCAAAGAAGGTCCTGCTTGAAAAGCTGAGTTAACATCATCTTGGATAGGAAAGTTTAAAAGTGAGTTGACAAAAATAATCTGTCTTTACAGCTGTGATCCTTCACTATCACATCCCTGAGATCTGTGCATTTTCTGCAGGTACAGCTAGCTTCTCAGCTGCAAATCCTCAAGGAAGCTGGCAGGCAGCTGGAGGCTCAACTGAAGCCCAACCATAAATAAGTACAGCTTTAAATGGTTTCAGCAGCATTGTCTCTCCTGTTGTGTTTATTACACGCTGTAAGCAGCACTGCTTGGGTAAGCCTGCAAATACCAAATGGTAAAACTGAGAACTCAAGGCTACTGTATTTCTGTATTTTCTGCTGAAACTGAGAAGGTTTTATAATGAGGGTATAGTAATAGAACAGTGAAGCGGAATTGATCATTTTGTATTCCTCAAATGATTCAGCTAAGGGAAGACTAAATAGAGGAATTTCCTGTCTTAAGAGTAGGAACTTAATTAGACTCATGTCTGTACCTAGCCTCCTTGAGCAAGTTCTCTAATTTTCAAGTAATAAATATGCTGAAATGATTTCTTGCATGGGCTGGTTCATAATTATAACAACTATGGGAATAAACAGTTCTGTTTAATTTATGCTAAGAACAAGGGCATCAGTGGCAGATAGACAGATATCAGGAATACACCATCACCCTGGTATAGACAATTAATGCTTTTCCTAAAGTACACGAGAGCAATTTATGTGCATTAGTCCATCCTTTCCTAATTTAAGGTTTATGATCCTTGTAATATCAAGATATATGAATTTCAAGGATTATGCATGTCCTTGGATCAAATTTCTCAATAGTCAATGAAGTGTAACAATTAATTATAATAAATAATGCAAGTAGAACTCATGACAAAAGGCTGAGTCAGTAACTGAAAAAAATGGACAAGGCTTCTACTCAGTTTATTTAATATGCAGAAATACAAGAACAAGGAATTTACTACAAAGAATTATAGGTCCATCTGGCATGAGAATGAGGAAAGGAAACATATTTTCACAGTGTCCTTCCTTAGATATTGACAAGGTTATACAGTATGTCTGAGAAAATTCTGTTCTTTGACTAGTTCCAACTCTAGCATCTCATGCATCAAAGGACGGCATAACCCTTGCTTTGCTGCTTGGTAGTACTGGCTATGAAGTGAACTTTAACATCTGCTTGCAGTGTGTGATCTGTGTAAGCCCTGAGGTTCAGTTACCCTAGTCATTTAGCTTGCATTCCGATCATGGTGATGGGGCTTCACATATTAGGACATGTGTCTTAATGATAGAAGAACTCTACACATCATCTATAATGGCAAAAATACAAACTTCCTCTTACAATTTATTTTCTTTGCCCATCACTTCTTGTGTTTGTGCAGAATACTTAAAAAGTATGTCAATGGAGGTGCTTGACCCATCTGTACGTGCTAAAAAGGCCCACAGAACTACAGCATCACAATGTCAATAACAGTGTGAATGCGAAAGACAGCTCACTCTGTTGTCAATGCACTTTAATTAAAACAAAGCCTAAAGATACATATCCAGATTTCCAGTCACTCTTGTATATTACTACATATTAATGCCTCATATACCAGTGGCAACAGATATAACACCTGATGTATCAGTGCTGGGGGGAGAGTTCCTGGATGAAGTCTTTACTGAGACCAACAAAACACAGTTGGTACCTAAGTGAAATAATATTTGTTGTTATTTTTAGTTTTCTGGTTGACCTCAGTATTCACTTCAGATACTCTTCTTCCATATGGTAATAGCATATTTCAAGTAAATAAAGATCTGGATAGGAAGCGAGCACACACCTTTTCTAGAGATCAAAGGCTGTTTTTCTAGCTTTTTACTAATCCTTCCAACCCATTTAGCCTTATGCCCCTTCACTTGTGGACTGTAACTAGAATAGAGACACTGTCATAGCTATCAGCAACTTAAAATTTTGAGATGCTAAGAATGCTTTAAAACACTTAACTCATTGCAGTCATGAATGCCTTTTTATTGTTTTATTTATTTTCTAATAGTTCTAAGCAGCCCCCCAAAAGATTAAAATTCTCTGATTTCTTCCTTTTAACTGAGGGAGTCATGAACCACATCCTTACACCAAGGATAAGACATTTAAAGGCAAAATCAACTAGAACAGTAATACAAAAATATAATGTCCCTTTCCTTCTCCAAGCACTATGCTCTGAAGAGCTCACAGTGGAAACCTTTGCAATAAGACTAAATTTCATGGAAGCCCTTGTGCTCTGGCAGTGTTAGAGAGATTGGAACGCCTCAGTGAAATTTGTCTCCTTTTTAATGGAGAGGGTTTATTAGCCTGTGGTGTCCTGGAAAGAAGGCTTATTCTGGAGACAAGTCTTCACTCATGCAGGAGTGCTGTGTGATGGGTGGAGTTTGCACCTAGCACCTGGAATTTGTCGGTTCTAATTCTGGCTTATCTTCTGTTTTATCTCTGGACACTAAAACTGGCTAAATCACGGTTATTTCTCTGGTCCTCCTGTGTCACTTGTTTAATGGTTATTATCCTACTCCCTGCTTTGATGCTGTGGGTATTCATGACAATGAATGTTTGTATGGAATTTTGTTCTCTAGGAATGTGAAACCTTCTGTATTATTTCACTGTAAAGCATCACTGACATGTTCCTAACCCATACAGATAAACATGATACTTAATGCTTTTAAAGCTGGCATTATCATGTATATGCATAGATGTTTTAAGTATAAAGAAAATAAAACTTGGGAGTTCTGTCTGAAGGCATATATTGGCCTTCTGGGACTAATATTCCAGGCTTTGTCTACAAAATAGCAGTCTGTTGATCTCAAGTCCTTCTTGAAATCTGATTTTTCATTTGCCAAAGCAGAGCCACTGTTCTGTTTTATTTATAGACTCCAGGGAAGGCCACAAAAATATAACTGGGGGGAAAAAAAAAAGAAAAACCTTTCTACTTGCAAGTCACATTTGGTTAATTTCCTCCCTGTTCACGTGCAAATCAATGTCAGTATTTGTTTATTGAAAATATAAGAAACTAATTACTATGCTTTGAAATCTTGGTTTCAGAGTAAGATTTCTTGGTGTCTTCTGTAAACACACACACATAGGTATGATACTTCCTAAACTGAAAAATATGAAACCAAATTTTCAGACTATGTTTGTGTAGATAAAAGAGTAGCTACAAATGACCTGAGCTTAAAGCTGTTCAAATCTATAACTTTGGCATGAAAAAACAAAAAATGTGCTAGCTTTCATGCTTGTGAGGTATATGTCTAAGGAAATCTAGCTATGTTGTCTTCAGTTCACAGCTAATCTATTCTTTACCTGTTACCTAAGTGTATTCTGGATTAATGAAATATTTGGGAGTTGGATAAATTTATTCCTTTGAGTCTCGCTCAGCATTCATTATAATGTAGCACACAAATTTTGTACTGACTTTTAAGCATCAAGATGCTCCATAAGATATTATGGTAAGAAAAAAGCAGTGGTATCTGGTAAGTTATGTATTGTATTCCTCAAAATACTTTGTGCTTTGGGATCTATTTTGAAAGGGTTTAAAAAGAGCACTCAGCATTCTAAAGAGAAGTGTTCACATTTTGCACACTTTGTGTTCACATTTTGTGTATGCACAAACACATGCATCTACATCTATGCACATATATATATACATACACAGACATATATATGTATATATAAATTATTTGCTCAAGCCCCAAAATTGACTCAGTAGCAAAGCCAGGAAAAGATCTGATGTCTCCTGATTTTAATGCCACTTCTCTCTTCAGTGAGCTACACATAGTAACCTCTGGCTTAGCTTCAATTTTTGATATTAAGCAGACAGCGTTGAACAAGACTACACAGTCTAAATTAGATCTGATTCCCTAACATGTCCTGTCATTAGATACTATTGCATAAATAGCCAGTTGCACTTTTACCCACAAAGATGATTCAAAGTGTGCAGATATTAAATGCTCATGAATGTTTCATAATGGGGAGAAGAGACAAGTCTTCTATTAAAAAATTTATCATAGTAAAGAGGTGATTTTTTTTTTTTTTTTACTGGTTCTCTTAATCATTTCTATTCCAGGATACGTTTCTGGCTTGATTTAATGTAAGGCAAAGTATAGATTCAATGTTTTAGCTCATAGATTCTGCTAGCTCTCTATTTTCTTTCAAAACATGTTCCAAGGTTTCTGAAGTGATTTGGCTGATGTACCTATACTGTTATTTTGAAATCTGTTCTTCACCCCACTGCAACGTCTAAAGCATGTGAGTGAATACATTTACTCTAATAGGCACATTTAGCAGATAATAGGCTTGACTTGATGTCCTTAAGTAGAAGATGTTCAGAGTTGGTTATTCAACAACATGACCTCATAAGACACAATTTAAAAGCAACATTTTTACCCCAGTTGAGCATGCATTCATAATTTAGCTTGTTTTTGGTACAAATGCTAATGCTAGTCTTTAATAATCTGACATGGTAAGAATATTTAGTCTCTGAATTGCTCTGCATATATATTACAGCTAACCCTGAGGTTAGGTTGCTTGGAATTTTTAATAATCTTTCTGGAAACTGTTTTATAAATATTAGTTTTAGAAAATTGATTTTCCACAAAGTAAGTATTTTATTACTATGTTGCATTATCGATCACTTTTCACTAACATGTAAACAAGGAAAATTTTGCATTTTCCAGTGTATTCTTTATTTTGAGTTCAGCTTACAAGTAGGAATTTGTGTCACTTCACTCAATGCCAATACAGGATTTTTATTGAATGGTTTGTCTATCCACATGTCAAATTGATGAGAAATCCATCATGACCTGTATAAGGCCAGGGTGTACTGTAATCAAAGCTTGTTATTTCAGTATTTGTCTTAACATCCAGTTGAAATAATTTGGTTAAATTCTTTTCCTTTCTTAAATGGGATTTTGTTTTTAAAGAAGCCTGAAAACTGTGGCTTGTCCTAGGCACATAGAAATTACAGCATGTGCAGAAGATATCTAAATTTGCTTATTCTCAGCTAGTGTGAGTGATGGTGGCAGAGTAGCTACACAGATATTCAATAATTACCCAAAGTTCATGAGCAGGATTGTGCAGACTGTTCTGAAGCCTATGCCACTTTGTTATCATGATACCGTTATTGGAGATAATTGGTCATAACCTATGGTAGCAAAGTAGGGAAATGTTTGCAGTCACCAGATTTTCTCTGCATGTATGTGAGTCTGTGGATGTACATCCAAATCTAGTAGATTGTATCTATTTAGTGAGGAAAAAAAGTGCTAGTTTTTACTGTTTGCTGCTTCTGTTCACAGATAAAGGTATAAAAAAATGAAATTAAGTCTATCTGGACTTTCTTTTCAGTTTCTTTTCATCTCAATTTAAAGCACAGGGTAAATTCTTCCTTTAACAATTGCATTAAAAGCTATGGAAAAACAATGAGAATATAAAGATTCAAGAACAGCATCTACCTAACAGAAAATTGATTATTTTGCCTGATATATGAGGAGGAAGTAAAACCAAGGAATTGGCTGAAAGAAATGGTGTTTGGAGGGTTAAAAGAGCAGTGCTGAATTTGAAGTGACCAGATTTTCAAATGAATAATGAGGATACATGCCAAGAATGGACTTGGTCTGTGGTATAGGGTTTATCTGGAGGTAGATAGAAAGGCTCATGTGGAGGGATATAAGAAGCTGAGTTATGAGGAATGAAAGAGTTTCTCTCATCACCTTCCTGAACCAAGTCCTCATTCCTTTTCAGCTTCCTGCCTTTTCATATAGAAACTAAATTATTTTAAAGAAAGGGGTGAATGTGTCATTCATGTTCTGGTTTCCTTTTTTTATCTTCTATTTATATGGTTTGTATTACTGTAGTATTTCCTAGTCAAGCCCTTTGCTATTATTTTTATTTGGGCCTGGTGGCTTTTTGCGTTTTAAAGACTTTCATTCCAGTTTGAATTCCCTCTCTTCCCTTTCCCAAGCTTCCATCAAAACCTTCCTGAGTAGGTTTGTTTCTTTGTCCTTTTTCTTCACAGTGTTCCTTAATTGTTCTTTGCTTCTCTCCTTCAGCTTAGCTATGATTGTTCATTCCTCATCCACCCACTTACTTGCTTTACTTTTCTCCTCATGCTAACAATCGCCCACGTACATGGTTTTATTTCATTCACCATTCTGTTTCTTTCCTGTTCAACTCAGTCACCCACTAATTCATGCTTTATTCTGCCTCACACTTGCAGTTGCTCATTCACTCCATTTTAGGAATCTCGGGGAAATGCAAAGAGAGTAAATGTAAAAAGGAGGCATAAAGAGTGAGACATGGGCTGTGAAAAGGGTGGAAGTGAACTGCTGAGAAAGAGATAGAAAAGGAAATCTGTTGGAGTCAGAAATTCTTGGGGTGTCAGGAAAGCAGTTACCACTGGGGTGAGTGTGTTTGGGGGAGCAGGTGGTGGAAAGGAGAGTCTTGGAGAATGGGTAGATGGAGTGGAAAATTGCTATTCCAAAGAACTTAGTCTTCTCTGGTATGAACTTGATGTGTGAACTTCATGTGGCTGATCAAGTTCAAAAGCCTTTATTTTAAAGGTAATGACTGACTTCTAGCTTTTTACCTCAGAACTTTAAGTGGTCATTTTAAAAAAACTGTCACAAGACTATCATGGTGAACACCAGGAGAGGCACCAGGTGTTTCTGTTCATCACCCCATGTAGGCCTTATTTATGAGTGTATGTTCCCTTGGAGCAGTACTGAAACATATTGCACTATATCAAACCAGTCAATGATAATTCTCAAATCTTACTGCAATTTGAACTCATAGGCTATAATCATCATCACTTATTGTATCTCAAATCAGAGCCACCTTCTCACAGAGAAGCAGGCTTAGAAGTTTGCAACTTGCATGCTAGCAAATTATAAATAACTGGCAAATATACACAAAACTGAGGCATGTCTCATGGAATACACAGAAAAGTGCAGTGAAAGACTTTAATGTAGTGAACATTAAATAAATAAAAATTACATACCCTCTAAATGTGTAGAATAAACAGGCAAGAAGGATAAACTTATCTTCATAGATAACATGCTGTGCAAAATTTCACTGAGCTGAAGGGCTTAGTATGACTAGGTAATATTTCATATTTATCAAGTAATCCTACAGCTGCTAAAGCATGAATTTATTTTAAATGAGTCTTTGCAAAAGCTATGTGTATTTATATTCAACGTTAATTTGCCAGAGTATTGTAGAAAAAACTGTGACCACGAGATGGCAGAATTCCCATTCAAACCTGAGAAGTTTTTAACAGAACTGCACATAGAATTAAAAAAGCTTACCCTGAACTTTGTTTATTTCTGCAGCTATAATATGGCACTTCTGATCCAAATTTCCATTTAATTTTGCAAAACATGGGAATTTATGAGAAGGCTGTTGTTGTGTTTCAGCTGTCTTGTGTATTTTTGAGCCATTCTACTCTCCGTCACTGGTAATACTGCTGTTTTTCTGACACATGTATTAAAACATGAATATATTTCTTCAAAATAACTGGCATCAGCCTATGTTGTTTTAGTAGACTGAGAAATGTGGAGAAGACACAAATTTTCTCAAATTCACAAAAAATATTAATCAAAATATTTCCCATGGATGCTGTCCTGCAGACAGTTTGATGAGTATTAAAGAACTTCCATTTTCACATGGATCTGGACCTTTCCTTCTGTAAAGTGGAGAATCCAAGATTCTTTTGTTTGACACTTTTCAAAACATCTCTTTTAGAGATAGTTCATCAAGGTGGGATTTTTAAGAAGGTTTGGTGTTGGCTGACCTCTCTGTCCAGGGAAGCAAGGCTGGCAACTCTATAGTTTTTTGGGGATGGGAATCATAATATAGTGTGTTTCTGTTATGGCTCACCTCCTTTGTTTATTCAAATATGCAGAAATCTCAGTTTTCATTTAAAAGAAATTTTTCTAGCCCTGAAGGACTATGGGGGAAAATACTTGGAAAACAGATTTGTAAATGATCTAAGGCACAAAACAAAAAGATCCACATATTTATGATTTAAAAAAATAATTATTTTAAAGGCAGTCAGTTATTTTGTGGCCTGACTCATAAGCTTTTCTTTTTTTTAATGATATGATTTAAAGCAGTTATTGACATTAATGAGTTTTGCCATTGACATCCAAAAAATTTAGGCCAAAACTGAGGGTTTTTGAAACCTCCCCAAGTACATTTTTAGAACAAACAGAAATCTTCCTGCCTCATGTTTAACTTAAAAAATAACTACAAGTGCTAATGCGCTGATTATAGGTGGAAGAAAATATTTTTTTCTGTGAATACAGGGGGTATATTTCCCCTTGCAAGGAGGAAACGCACTCGTTATACAATAAACAATACAGAGAAAAAGACTTTGAAAATCCATTGTCTGTTGAGTTCTAAAATAGTGAACTTGAAGAATGTACACTAAATTTTTAACTTAAGAAATGACAATGTGGATGCCCAGGTTCTTTTTGATTGTGGACATTTATATCACATATGGTCCTAACTGTAATAATATAAAGAAGAATATTAAGTTCTTTGAGCAGTGCATCACTTGTCTCTACTGTCATCTATACCATGTAAGAACATCTCTAATCTGAGAAAATTCCATGGCTGATATCTTGGTTTATCATTTTAATGTATCCAAAGTGCATGACTATGCATTTGGGAAGATATAAAAAGGGACCTAGTAACAAGTTCTGTGTTAACACCACTTTCATGGTTCTGACCAGTCATTGCAACCCAGCATATATACAAGAAAAAGAACCCTAACTATACTAAAATCTTAGCTCAGATTTTAAACCCAGACAATGTACTGGACTCAGAACCTCACTAAACAAGTGTCCTTTGTCCTATTAGTTCTTCCTGTGAAAACGGGGTTTCCATTAGCACTTAACTAGCAAATCAGTGCCAAGGAGCACAAAACTCGGCTGAGTTCTCTTGTAGTCACTGCTGACTAATCCTCTTTATACTCACATTGTAATATCATCATTAGTTTCAGTTGCTAGTGTCAGGGTTAGTTCCTCTATAGATGCCAGTGTTTACCACAGTAGTATCTGATATGGTTTTTTTTCATAATACTAAGAATGCAAAATAAGTTAGTTTTCCCAGACAGATCTCTTAAAATCCCCTCAGTGTCTGCATGCAATCAGAACAACAAACTCATTGGACTGTGACTGATAAATTAATCTTCATAATTTTTCATGGTTTTTAAAAACTGTATTGCTGGAATATCTTAGTATGGGAATTTCAGTAACTGATATATGTTAAGAATCATCAGTAAACTAGGAACTGAGCTGCAACAGGTAAGAAAATGGTTTTGCTTAATATCTTTTATCAAATGTAGTCTTTTGTGATACAGGCCTATTTCAGTCATGGAAATATGAAACTACAGTCAGAAACAGTCATAGATATTCATGTATATCTATGTACATGTCTAGATATGTGTATGGACTACCTTTGAATTGTAGTTTTCCTTATGGTACTTCTCAGGATTTCCAATAAAATCAGAATCAGAAAACAAGAGGAATGTGAGTGTTAGAGATACACAAACATCCTTATCATCTCTTACATGGTGAGATTTTAAATTAGCCTCTTTTTCTCTGTGCATTCCACACCGCTGATCCAAAATATGATTAGTCATAAAAATGAGCTGACATGAGATGTTCCTCAAGGAAGTAGTTCATTCCTAAGGAAACTAATGGCATGGACAACTGCTTTAGAAGAATGTTAATTCTTGATTCAGGTATCTGCTGAAGAAAGTTGTATTTTATTTAATTTGACATGTGGAAATCAAAAGTTTATGAGCCTGTATAGGTCATTCTTCTTGTTGACGTTGTTTATTTGCTTCTCTTCTCTCAGTGGAAGAAATATTTACATAATTGTTTCTGGGAACAACAAAAATTTCAGGAACACTTGGAAGATGAATCTTACATTAAACTTCATGATTTAAAAACCTATTTCCAAAAGCTGGTCCAGAAGAATACCCGAAGTTTGCATATGATAGGTAAGACGAATTATGATTCCCTGTGATGGCAGTTGCTGCATTTCTACTAAAGTATGCAAGGTTAAGAGAAAGATTTCACTAGTTAACTGGTAATAGGTGTGAAGATATCTGCATTGCCTGTTTTGAACTGCAGGGAGAAGGTACAGGAAGATCAGGGACAAAAGCTTTAGCATACAAAAGGAGCCATTCCAGAACAGACAGCTTTCTTATGCTATTATTCCATCTGACAATGGCCGTTGCCAGATGCTTTAGAGGAAAGTGCAAGAAACCCTGCAGTGAGCACTTATGAAATATTCTGCCCGTAGAGGAAATTTCTTGTTAATCTCTGTCAGTGATGATTGGTTTATATCCTAGAGCATGATGGCTTGAAGGTTAAGTATAAAATAACTTTAGGACTAGTACAACTCGTACTACTGTAAAAGAAGCTGTTTTTTCCTGAGATACTTTAGTTTTATAATGTGATAACAGGCGCTGGCCAAATGATGTTAAGCAAATTCCTTAGAATGTTTTGACATTTATTGTAGTGGTTGGATAATGAAGGAGATCTGGGATGAAACCAAGAGATTAAGTCTGTGTGATTTACAAAGTATTCATGAAAACGGGCAGTCTTTTTTTTAATGACTATTTGCCATCTTACATACGTTTAATAGTAACATGGAAAATCTTACCTAATTTTGCTAGAAACTTTTATGAAGTCTGTAACCTGTTACATGCCTTCAGATGATTCTTAAGGAGGAGAAGTTTTTTAAGCTTTAATAAACACATTTTTATCAAAAATATTAAAATAATAGCTTTTGCACTGAAAATGCTTTCTGTTCTCTGGTCACGTTCCCGACTTCTGTGAAACCATTGTTTTACTATTCCTGCTAGTCACAGAATATTCTACAGGCAAAGATTGAATTTCCTTGTTTTAAAAGAAGAGAGAAAAGAAAAAAAAATCTTCAGGCTTTCTTCTCATATCACGAAGGAGCAAAAAGGCATACATGCAAACATCTTTCCTCCCTTTAAAATCTGTTTAAAAAAGAGGTGGTAGCCTTTTATTTTTCAATCATTCAAGGCCTTTTTTTTTTTTTTTTTTTGGTGACTTTGTGGTGAAAAAAAAAAAGGAAGCTTCTAAATAATTTAGACAGTCTAATCTAAATAAGGTCACGAGAAGATCTCTTCTAGATCTAGCAGTGCTGCATGAAGATGTTACTATGCTCAGCCCTGTAAAACTATAATCCACCAACTAGAAGCTGCCATTCCCACAGCTCTGGACAGAGGAGTCTGAGAGCTTTGCCTTGTCCACTTCAGGGAAAGTCAGTTCTCTTTTCAAACTGCCTTCATCAGTGGATTAATACTACTCCATGACACATGGAGTTGTCATACGACCCATTCTGCCAACGAGCTGCAGAACTGGCAGCCTCTTGTGCTGAGCGTTGCTCATATCCTCAATTGTCGCTGCTCTTTGCTAGATGAACATTTTTCTGCAGCCTACAGATGAGCTCTGTATGAGCACTCTGCTTAGAACATTGCTATTATTATGCCTGTGTTTTTGTGCACTGCTTGTGAACTTTTCATCTTCTTGCTAGCCTGGCTACCTTAATCTTGCTGGATATCTTGAACTTAACCTACTGTTATATAGTTCAGGTTCTGCATATCCTCAGTGCAGGTTTCAGCCTAAAAATTGCCCTGCATGCCAAAGGAGAAAAACAGGGGAGACAAACAGCTAATGAACCAAACAATCCAAAATTGTTCATGATTGCAAAATAGTCAAAATTACAGACAATATTCTTTCTACTCACTTTAGATCCAGGCTTTCTCTGAGGTGGCATAGTAATATACAGGAACTAGAGCAGGTAGCAGAAAGTCCTCAGTATTTTAAGTTACGGAGATTTTTTTCTTCTGCTTTATATGTCACTTACACGTCTGAAAGGATTGTAGAGGAAGGTGCAAGTTAGGTAAGGCAATGTCTGAAATCATTAAACTCTTTCCCCAAGGATATTCAGTAAGACTTCCTAGAAATTTTGCCATAGGTAGTAATCATACTGCAGGTTATTTGTAGACAGTTTGTATCTGTGGGGAGATCAGTTATCCAAGTAGCCAAAAGCACTTGGAAGACTGATGTACATAAGCATGCACACATGGTGTGTAAAACAGTGATATCTATTCCCATGTTATGGGAGTAAGAGGAAAGGAGAGATGTTAAATACAAAATAGACATCAACAGGCAGCTGGTGTGCTGCTTTGCCTAGTGCTCTTCTAAGGGGAGTTTGGTTACTGAAGGTCTGCTGACTTTGGTACTTGCTGTATTGGGCAGGAATCTGCTGCTGTTCCCAAGGAAATTCTGACCGTATTTTGCAGATTGAAGAGAGTCCTACATGGAATAAAAATCAGATGACCACATAACAGAAAATAGAGAGTGGTCTTTGTAGAAAGAGCACCCTGTCAAGACTGAGGTGTTCTTACTGGAATATCTAAGCTGTTCTAAGACATAGTATTTTTTTAATTGCCTTTTTGTATTTGACTCGTTCATTGACACCTTTATCTCACTCATTTGGTTTACTTTTTCATGATCTGTAGCACTTTGAAAGTATGGCTCATCAGTAGGAAAATGTACTTGAACAAGCATTTGCAGGATTGAAACTAAGGGCATTATGTTTGATCAACAGATACCTGATGTTATATAAATCCCTGTTGGCTTCCAGCTGGACTGATGCTTAGATGTAAATCTGAATGTAAGGACAGTTATTTTTTTATATCTGTGAGACACATATAAATAATTTATAGTAGGAATTAATAACAATTATTTTAAATCTTTTTTTAAATGCACATAATAAGTTCAAATGCAACCCAAATTTCATAAAAAAAGTAATATTCACGTGTGCTTAAAATTGAGTGTTATAGATAGAAGTGGTAGTGTGTTAATAAAATTAATAAATGTAAGTGATAAAAACAAACATTAGAAGAAATTGGAGGTCTAATTTAACATTTTTTCAAAGTGATATAAAGTGGAAATGACATTCTAATTTTTTTTTTTTTTTTTAAAATTTAGATGCTGTGTATTCTATAGAGAAAACAACTTAGGGAACGTAGAATAAATTAGCATGAATTCATTGGAGGTGTGCCAGCTACTACCTGCTGAAGTTCTGCTCCCAGTTTTATTTTGATAACATAAGGTTAGATGAAATGAGATTTTTGCCTTTTTCCAACTAATGGCAATCAATATAACTAGACCAGAACATTTACAGTATTTGCATCTTTCTTTAATGGTTAGGGAAAGTCATCAGAAACAGTGACTGGAGAGAAATTAATGACTTGGTAAGGCCTGGCTGCCAACATACCTTCTCATGTTGATCACAAAAATCATTTGCTATCATACTCAGGTGTAGATGAATTTCATTTCTAAGTGGATTTTCAGTTTCAGCAAGGCAAAGTTAGTACCTCTAAGTAGGAGGAGTTTGTCTAACATATGGCATGACTCAGACTTTCTTTCTGGAGTTTATTGCTGTAGTAGAAGAAGCTCTGAATCCATTTCTGTTTACATGAGATCAGGAAGGTTTTCACTGTGTCAGTGGTCCCTGCTGCTCATGTGTACTAGCACAGATCTGACTCAACTGGAGGCTGATATCAACTGTTTTTCATTTGTACTTTTTGCTGCTGTCATTATGCTGCTTGGTTTTAAAGGACATGAAGTGCTTTTTAGAGACCTCACTTTCTGGAGATGATGCTTTAAAGTTGTGGCTTCTTATATATTCATATGCATAAAAAGACTGGCATACAAAAATCCTGCAACTGGTATCTCTCTGCATTGGACCCTGCCCTTGGCAATCTATCAGTATAGGTTGTAGCTGTTCTAGTAAAGACTTGCAAGATTTTTTTTGTCTTTACCACTATATTAGAAACTAATAGCAAAGATGGCAGTGGGTTTCACTCATGTGTCATTTATACCCATATAATTTCATTGCTTAAAATACAGTTGCTTTAGAGGGGTATGGGCTCTGGATTATTTGTTCTTATTCCCTCCTCTTAGTAGCAGAGTCCTGAAATTAAGACAGCACCCATATGCCTCTTTGGAGCGCGGTGACCAAAGTCTGGAAAATCAAGAATTGATGTAGATAATGTTTTATTTCTAGAATGGATAGAAGCACTTAAATGAAGAAAAAGGAGTCAAGACTGTAAATAAATTAATAACAGTGCATTGCAGAAAGTCTTAGCAACTTAAAGCAACTTAAAATGGCACCAGAAACAGTTTTCAGATCAGCATAGGTAACAGAGCAGAGCTGCAATGTGCTCTTTGTGCGTATTGCTAAATAAGCAAAGTCTGCAAAGTCACTGTATGCAATAGTATAGACTGGATTTCCTGAAATCATTCACTTGAGAACAAACCAGGTAAGCTATCTGAGTTTTATTTCTAGTCAGTGTCTCAGTGCTGCTTGGGGTAGCAGCTTCCTTCAAATGTCCCACATTGTCAGGTTTGTATTGATTTAAGAGCTCTGGTGTGCTACTCGAGCAAGACATGTTATAATATCCTTCTGGGAGGAAATAGCCTCAAAGCATCCTGGTAACAATACCTTTATTAATCAGGTGATCAAATATAAAAGGATGAATTTTAACATGTAATGTCAGGCTAATGACCCTGAGTTGCATCCTCTGTAAGTGCAAATGGTGTAGTTCCGTAATATGGATTATTTCTATCAACTGAATACTGGCCCATGCTATGTAATGCTACTCTGGCATAAGATAGCTTTGCTCTAACATCTGAGAAAAACCTTAGAAATCATACTCTTTCATAATGTTTGTTGCTAAACAAGTATTGGTAAAGTGTTTTGAAATTCATACCAAAAGTGGTCTTTTGTGAAACATATGCAAATTAACTGTGAGTTTCATTAACTGTAACCTCTCTTGGGAAATCTGTGGAAGCCTAGCAATACCAGGTGACAATAACTGCTTTTTTTAAAGGCCAGCCATAGAGTTTTATAGCTTTATTTTTTAACGGAAAAATGACAGTTCATTGAGCTCAAGAGAGAAATACTTAATAAGGCTCAACTGTTTACTGTCAGCTCAGAAAGCATGTGAATACAGTAATCCTGAAAGTTCTTCAGGAGTTGGGGGCTGCTCCCTCAGAACAGCTGTCTTTATTTAAACTCATGCTTATCAGCTGGAGTTCCCAGACTGTTCGAAAATTCTTCGTTGTAAAACAAGGAGTCAGTGTCTGGAGGTGCACCTAGAAGCAGATTGCAGAAAAAATGCAGGTTACAGGCTACAGGGGCAATAACAACTATTTAGTACAGATTGTTAGACAAAGCTGTTTTGAGACTGCCATGAATGATAATGGTGTTCACTGCAAATTAGGATAGACATTTAATTTGGGTAAAAGACTGCTTCACCAAGCATCTATAGGAAAAATACATTTACAGAGTAGTCATTGCTATTCTTTTAGTAAGTTTACTTCTTATCAAGTCATTAACACAAAGATCAAAGGCAACCCCCTGTGAAACAAAGTGATGAGCATAAATATAAGAACATGTATAAAAATTTGAATAGACCAGTATACTGGCAGTGGCCAGTAGCTAAAGCTTTGAGAGAGAATAACAGAACAGGGCAAGTAGAAAGTAAAACTTTTCCTGCTATTGCTTCTAACTTCTGTCAAACCATAGCTCAGGGACTTTGAGTGCGAAACTTTGTGTGTGTGTGTGTGTGTGTGTGTGTGTGTGTGTGTGTGTTATATAATAGCCTTTGATGAATTTTTTTCTTCCATAAGTTTTTCTAATTGCTTGTTAACCCACCTAAGCTTTTGACATCTCCAACATCCTGTAGCTATGAGTTCTACAGTTTAATTACGTGCTTTGTGAAAAGCATTTCCTTTTGTTTGCTTTAAGCCTGCCACTTGATAACTAAGTCTCCTAAGTTCCTTCACAGTGGGAACCAAGGAACAGTTCTCTGTGTACTTTCTTTATTCCACTCAATATTTTATAGGATCTCATCATATTAATCTCATGGGTGTTTCTTTTCCACCTAGTCTTTTTTCATCTCTCCTTGTTAAATAACAACCTTTTTTCATCCTAGGTACACTTTTCTGTATCTTCTCTAGTTCTCCAGGGTCCACTTTCAGATGTGGGGAAGTAGAACTGCACTCAATATTCAACAAGATTTATTCTGTACTCCTTTTCCAACTATGTCTACTATTCTGCTGCTTTCATGATCTCTTGTGAGTATTGAGCTGAAGCTCGTATAGATGTGTTCATAAAGACTCCCAAAACTCTGTTTTGAGTGGACATAGCCAATTTAGACTCATCATAGTAAGAGTTGTTTTGTATTAATGGATGTTGATATTTGTTAGATATTTTCTTGTCCAGACACTCATTATTATGATAACCTTCTATAACTTGTTGCACCTGGCTTTTGTCTTCATAACCCTAAATAATTTAGCATTGTCAGCAAAATTCATCACCTCTTCATTAGCATCCCCAGATCCTGCATATAAACTGTGAATAGAAGAGATATCCACATCCTTGTTGGGCTTTTCTGGAAAAGTCCTTTCACAGAAGATTTTTTTTTAAAAATTATTATTCATTATTTCTTATCAATTAACAAATCAAGAATCTTAGGGAATATTTTTCCTATTATTCCAAGTAACTTACTGTCTATAAGATCTCTTGGTGAGGATCGTTGTTAAAAGCTTTCTTAAAATTCAAGTACATTATGTCAGCCACATCTCCCATGCAACTATGCTCTTGAATTTTTCAAAGAGGTCCAATAGGTTTGTGAGGCACAATAATACGCTACAAAAGCTGAGTTAACTTTTCTTATATCATATTTATCTGTAGGTCTACTAATTTTTAAACTTTAGTTTCCTTTTTTTTTTCCTGATAAAGAAGTCAGATTTACTCATGCATATTTTCTTCTAGTCCAGCTGAAACCTGCCAACAGAACTGGCTTACTTTTGTTACTATTGATTCTCTCAGCACTGAGATCACTTTCAGTAGTATTAATCATCTAGCAATTTCATATTTGACTTTCTTTGACTCGTAGGTGAATATCATGTCGTTGTGGTGATTTGTTACTATTCATTTTATTGATTTGTTCTAAGAATTTTTTGACTGAGAGACCAATTGCAGGTAATTCCTACAATTCTCCCTCTAGAAAAAAGGTTCCTAAGTGGAAACCAGTCTAATCTCATCTATAGAGAACACCAATATGAAGAATTAATTTAACTGTTCAGCTTTGGCCTTATCTTCTTTTACAGCTCCTCTATCATCTATTGGTCCTACAGAGTCTTTGGCAGACTGCCTGCTTTTGATGCTGAAAAGATTTTATTATTAGTTTTTATATCTTTATAAGAAGTTCCTTAAAATATTTTTTAGATTTTTTTTTTTATGGCTTTATATTTCACTTTCTAGGCTTACACTCTTTTTTACTTTCCACATTTGCACAAAAATTTTAATTTCTGAAATTTGCCTTTATACAAGCAGCAATTTAATAAAATTCTTTTTTTAAACGTATTCCACAACCGTTTGTTGTTTGTTTGGTTGGGTTTTTTTAAATAGCATCTTCAAAGTTATTTGAATAATTTTATTTTCTCATGACAAAAAGGCAAGGACACATTCTTTTGTGTGATAGTGAACTGTATTGCAAGTGTACCCATGGTATATATAGTTGTACTGACAGCCCTTAACTTCAATACCAGTGTGTTTGAATTTAAGTTTTGTTTTGCTGCTGCTGGAACTACATAGCGTAATTTCTGCATTTTCTCCAAATCTTTGGAGGCACAAAATTAAGATCTGAGGTATGATGCCAGAACTGTTAATTTGGAGATAAAACCTAAGGACACAGTTTTATAATAATTGTTGTAATCATGCCAAAAGCTAGATTTAATTTTATAAGAAATGCTCTTCTTCATTTCAGGGTGCTGTTTTATTCCAATGAAGTAAAATCAAGCATATGATTTTATTACCATTTCAAAGAAGATCTGTTTATGTTCTCACAATTTATATGATTGAAATGGTTTGGAGACCTATTGCTGTTCTGTACTCTGTTTTGCTGTCCTGTAGGCAATCTATAGGAAGGAGTATTATTAATGTAAGCAAGTCAACACACTTGTACACAGAGAAACTAAGTGTTCTGATGTAATATTGCAAACCTCAGTGTATTCAAGTATACCTAGGACCTCAAGGAGCAAAATGAGTAATTATGTACCTGAGAAATCTGTATTTCCTGGTTTTGACAAAGATAGAATTGATTTTTTTTTTCTTTTCTTTTTTCCCCAGAATGATTTGCTTATTTTACTAGGACTCATGCAGATATTATATGTGACTGACTTTCTCTTTTTTATGCTGATTTCATTTCTCTCCTGGAGAAAAACATTTTAAACAATTCAGGACTTTGACATAAAGTTTTGTGATGGCTAATCTATCAGGTCTTATTAATGCAATCTCTGGTAACATGAAATAGAGATGACTTTGCCACTGCCATAATGATGAATATCTTCAAAATATTCTGCTGCATTTCCTATTCATTATGTAAATGAAATCATATTTACATAAATGGAGGTGTTCTTCCCCTGGTGTTCAAACTGCCTCTCAATACCATCACAGCCACCTTGCCCACCCACAGATGAACATTCTCCAGCAGTCATTACTAACTGCAGAGACATTTCCAATGTCCTTATTGGAAACTTACCACAGACCAAGTCTGGCACATCTGGACACTATTCCACCTCTTGGAGATGAACACCCCACGCCTTTTCAGGTATTGAAATCACCATTCAGTTTCACTATTTCTGTTATGACTTAAATGTCCAGCATTCTCTGTGCCATTGCCCAGGGGGATGCAAACACTGTACCATGATATATGCAGAAAATCAGTCTGCAAACCTTGGTCTTACTATGGACTAGGACAAAGGCAATTATTCATGTTGTATTTTAGTAACATAACTCAGAAAAATAGCAGAATTTGTTTGATAAAAACAGTTCACTGGAATCGAATTTAAACAGGCAGCTATTTTCTATCTACAGAACTAAATCCAACTGGAGATGTGGAGAATTTATCAGTGCATCCAAATCTAGGATGTGAACATACAGTTTCATACTTAAGCGCCAGAGTGGTGTCTGGTTACTGCAGAAATTTCTTCCATCTTTTCTAGCCCACTGCTTTCCTCCATGCGATGCATTGGAAGCAAGGGTGGGTTTAAAGGACAATAGTTTGAATAGTTTGCTGAGCAAATGGCAGGCATAGGGCAATGCGAAAAGGGAGATGCAAGTCCCATTTTTCCCTGGGTGCTTATGCACCTTTGACCACTGTTAACAGGGCTATTAGTACAGGCTGAATGAGAATTTGTCTGCTTTCAGAGTGTCTACTGTGGTAGCTGCACTGTGCAAAGTATTATCTGTTTTGTATATCCAAATCATTGAAACTTACTTGCTGGGGGATGTTTCTTCCTTTTCTGTTCCTTGTTATCTGCATATGTCAATAGAATTTCAGCTTCCTGCCTGCCTGTTCTTACATTTATCATCAGTGGCTGCCATTTTATAGCAAAACACCTCCATTCAGATAAGGGTATGCCATTTTTTTTTAATTGGTTCAAAAGATGAAGTGGAATTTCCAGGGGGAGGAGGAGACATGCTGCTTGCTTCTAGTTCTCTTTCCACCCACTATAAAAAAATGAGAGGATGTGTTTAGTCCTCTTACCTAAATATCTTGAAGAATTTGAAAAGCAAATGGATTTTGAGCTTGAATTCAGATGATAATGAAACCAAAAACTTTACTACTGATGAGCCACTTTGGACATATGTCAGGTCCCTCCCAGTTTATTTCCAATCTGCCTTAACCTACCTGTGTTACTTCATTTCTGAAGAGGAAGATCTGTGGTGGTGGTGATGCTTAAATCAAATAGCTGATACAGCAACATTATTATTTAAAGTGTACCATAAATTTCTAATAAGGATTTGAAGCATCTGTATCTGTCATTGCATTATCACACCTGTATCATTGCAGTTATGGGGCTTAGTTCAGTTGGAAGAAGAAAGAAGTGAGAAGTTTGTTTATAACCAGAAATAAAATATTTTCTATATTTACAAATAATAAACATTCATAAACATTGTACAGAGGAGCTCAGCATTGGTATTGACCTAACAGTAATGTGGCTTTATGCAAGCTGTTTGATCCAAACTCTTGCCTGCACTGAAGTGTGACCCAAACTTATTTTTCTAGGCCTTAAAACCCTACCTTTGAAGATGAGTTCCTTAGGTCTATTTTCTTTTTTTACAACCTATCAATCCCCCTACAAATCTTCCTTATCAGAAGGACTGTTTTATCCTATATGGGATAAGATACAGTGCTAAAAAAGAAAGAACAAAGGAATGAATACTTCAGTGTCTCCTGGAAGAAAGCTGCCATGTTTTTTTTGCCAACACATCACATTTACCCCTTATTTTTACAGGTCAACATATCTACTGTGAAATAAGATTTATTTCAGTGAGGATTTACCTGAAAATCTGAACTGGTTAACAAAACAGGCAGTTGTTTTTAAATTTTGTAGTTCCCTTGAACTTTCCAGCATGGTTTTGGTGAAGATCTTCAGTGGCATTAGAATATGTTACTGCAATATTCCATTTTTTTGTCCTGCCATGGCCCTTCTGAAGTGACTTTTCCTCCAGACTGCCAAAAAATTATCATATTCCAATGTGCCCTTCAGGCATTCCTTCTTGTTTTGTGTCCTTGGAAGTTTGGAAAAATCTCCATACCTTAACATTTCTCCTTCACTTGTCTCATTAGCAAGCATTTGGCTGTTGAGAGCAATCAGTAGCAGAGATGTTGGGGTAGACCTAATGCTAGTTGTATGTTTAAAATATCAAAACAGAGCTTTCTAAGCTGCCTAGAAAGTTGGGCTTTTTATATATAATTTCATCAGTCAGTGGAATAATGAAGAAATGCTCATTGGAAAACTGCTAATTTATATGTAATTTATTGTAATATCAGGCTTAATGATGCCTTCTTTTGTTACTCATTTAGTACAATATTCAGTTTCTCTGATAACACTGCAAATGGTATTCAAGTCATTATATTGTCCTGACGAAGAACCATGTAAGCATATTTTCTTCCAGACTTATTTGGAGATTGTGTATGTAGGCTTGGAGTTGACTCGCTGTTTGTGGGATGACAAATTAAAGTAGCTAGAGTGTGAACATTATTGTATCCATTTCTGATTCCTTCAGAACGTCTCTTCAGACTTCTGCAGTTTTCTGGCAACTATGAATCTTGCCTCACTGCTAGAATTTGACTTTACAATTTGTCTTCTTGTATGTTAAGGTTGATCCTCCAGAAAGCTGAGGTGTTTAAAAAGACCTTTATGCCACTTTCCACCGTAAGCTGACAAAGGGGAGAAAAGGTCCATAGCTATTTAAGATCTGTGTAGAAGGTCTTAAGGGCAATGAGTTGATCCTTCAAATTTTATGTGGCTTTCAGATATTCACAGATGAATATAGGAGAGCTGGAGCACAAAGGAGGAGCTCTATACATAATTCTGAACTATGCAATGACCAGGCATGCTGGAGGATCTGGGCCAGTACGTTAACAAATATTTCTCCAGGGTGTTGGTTTTGGGTATATGGAAGTCATAAATAATCAGTCATAAAATAATATGACTGTTGTAAATTTTTTACCTAATGAATTGAGAATAAGATCTGATGGATTATTATGAAGATTACCGCCATAGATATTTTCATTCATAAAAAGCATTTTTTAAATACAGAACACCTTTATTACCGCTGAAAACTTAGGAATATATAAACTTCCGTAAATGATTTTTCCAAATATAGTGTTTGTTAATTCACAGTTTTAGTGAATCATATGATAAAAGCTTTGATTCAATACTATAGAATGTGCTTCTAGTTTTGCCAAAAATGCAACAAGTCATTTTTCTTTAGAATACTGACTATTTATTATGTGTATATAGTATAACTTTTCCCCTTCTTTCATGTACAGTTAAAGTAATAAGTCACTATGGAAGACAAAATAATTTTAAACTTTGGAAAAAAAACCCCAAACCCTTTCTATCTGTAGTTATTCTAAAAATTTTGGTTTTTTTATATCTAATCATGCAGTAGCATCTCACAAACATGATTATTGTGTTTATCAGTGTGGTATAGATAGTTAACTTCCAATGGTCAATAGATTTTTAATTATAACTCTTTTCTTCCAGATTTAGCTGTTTTAAACTTTTAATGTCTGTAGACTGATAATATCTTAATATTTGTTTCATTTTGAAGGTGTTGGTGGATTTACTATCACTGAGAAGCAAATGTGACATAAATGTATTATATACTAACATAATACATCTTCTAATATTACTGTCTATTGATATTTTCCATGATTGTTGGATTAAATTTGAAAAATAAAGCTCTTTGCAAGCAGGACAAGAGCTAAACAGCTGTGATTGTGTTAAGTGTTTCTAAAAATGATCACAGTGCATGGTGCACTATTTCTTTTGTGTTTAAAATTGTGTTAGGACTATAAAACTCAGTATGTCAAATTTGTCATGAAATAATTTGGAACTTAAGGGGCTGTGTGCCTCAGGGTTATGTGTTACAGAAATGAGAATTTTATTAACGTTGGAAAATGGCCACAGTGATTCAAGAAAGCTGTATTGTCCTTCTCAATTTGAAATGACATAAAGTATTTTGTTAGGATTTCACTTCAAAGTGTTCAGAATGTACAGTGTCAGCCTGGTATGCAATCACTGCAGGTGCGGGCACAAGCAGAAAAATATCTGGCTCCAAGGATTATGGCCTTGGGTATCAGTGCATTTTCTTGGTGTTCTATAACGTGTGAAAATGTTGATTAGAGTATAGATGATATTGCAAAGGCATAAAGATCACTTAATGTTTGCTCAGTGCTTTATAAATATAAATGCTTATATAAATTATTATTAAAAATAGTGGATGCATCCTGTGGAATTTTATTTATCAGTATGTGCACAGAAGATACTAGGAGCTCCAGAGTGCTAAAAATGAATTTAACCAAATAGCTTTTTTTATTATTATTATTACTACAAACGTGCTTATAACAGGCAGCATACAAAGTTTAAATGAATACTTACTATAACCTGATACAAAAAGGATAAGAGGTGCACCATCCTGTCATGGAAATGGACAATGACATGACATTGGAAAGTCCATGATGATGAAGAAGTCAAAACACACTTCCATTAGTGTAAATGTAATGTAAATGTAATGGAATTCCTGATCTGGAAAAGCCTTTTTGTGCAGCCTTTACTTGTCTCTAAGCAAACATTTAAATATTTTTCTGATTTACTACTATTCAGAGATTTCATTTAGGATGCTTCTCTCCAGTTATGTGCAGAGAGGTGTATGAGCTTGTGTAATGCTAATTGCGTGGTTGTCCAGCTTGGGAGACTGTTCAGCTGTGCTCCTCTTTCTGGCTTTCATGCTCAGGTCTCATCCTAACACAGACCTGGGATGTGGCTGAGTGGGCACGTTGGCTGAGAGCTTAGGAACAATCCTGGATCCTGTAGGATTGGTATGCTCTAATTTGCTACATTTTTGGTCACTTTGATTTTAAAATGTATTCTAAAGAGCAGCTGTAAGTTATGTTTTTATTCAAGTATGGCTCAAAATTCCTTCAGGCTAAAGTAGTTTAATCTTCCAGTAAGATACAGGCAAATAATGTTGACACAGTTAATAAAAATGGTTTTAAACCTAAGTTGGAACCTTCTTCTGAGCTCAGAATTAAATACAGCTTTAGTGCAGTTTGCTCTCATCCATAATGGCTAGTTAAACATTGTTATACTCATTTTATTCTGAAGACACCTCTTGTAACATGTTTTAATATAAGTATATCTGGCCTGCAGTATCAGTCAGAAAGCAACTGCTGTTGGCAGTTGTTTCATTTCTAATGTGCAATAACACAGCAGAAGCAATTCCGTGAATCACAGAAGTAGCTTCAGGGAGCCCATAGGCCATAGAACTAATTTCAGCCTGTGAGTAAATAAAAGATGTGAAAATACAGTTCCCACTTTCTCAGTGGAATCAGAATGACAAGGTCAATAGACATGGATTGCTGAACTGTACACATTTACAATATTGGTACTTGTACCACGTAGAGTATAAATATACAAATCCTTCCCACCCTGTCAGTCTAATGAGAATTATGTTGTTTACAAAACAGTGATACAGTACTTCAGAGAAAAGCAACATATTTTGCTTTTGTTTTAATATGCAAATAATTTTGATGATTCAAATGAACTAATTTTGGAATATATCCTTGTAATGGCCATAGAGACTGCTTTTTATTTTCTGATTCAGCGTGACAAAAATATCAGGATTTGTAGTAAAGGTGCCAGTATGAAAGTAAGAAATAAAATATTCCATCCGTTTCCCTGTTTTTACTGTGTTTTAGTGATAGTTTATTTATAAAAAAATATTTCACAACATTAGGAACAAATGGGGGAAAAAAAAAAAGCCCAAGAAATTAAATGAAAAAAATCAGTTTTGTGGAGTTCTGGTGCCAGTTGGGGTCTGAGTTATGAGAGTTAGCTGGAATGTGTAGTAATATTTTCTTTGGTGGCCATTTTCCAGCTATATGAGATTAGAATATCTTTCTTTTTTTCTAACAACCTGAGAATTTTAATATTCTGAGTATGTAAGTTGTAACAGTGCATCTAATATAACACAGCTGGAGCCATGAGATTTGCAATTGGCCCGAATTTTGTCCTGGGTTATCATTTTGTTCTGTTCCTATGTCAATTAGTCTTTTCTCCTTGGTGAGAGAACAGTCCTTTCCTCCTCTTCACAGCTCCCAAACAAAGAGAAAACTTTTCTGCCCAGCAAAAAGAACAGGCAAAAGCCATTCAGACCAATTAATTCGTACAGCCCCCGCATATTTACTGGCAGTGATTTCTGTTTCTAATTTATCTAGGCAATTAACTTAACAACCCTACTGTCTCCTCCCTTGCCCCACATATCTTGCTATCTGTTTAGACACTGAAACCTGTGCAAAGTCCGACAACAATGAAATCAAGAAATTAGATTGTAATAAGTTACAACCTCTACACTTGACCTATATTACCTAACTGTTTGATAATGTCATTTAATTGCATTTCTCTGATGAAATCTTGTGACAGGACTACTTATTAGCATTGACTATCTTGGAAATCAATCTTTAGTGCTTATGAGACACCTTTTGATGGATTTGAAATGAAAATCTATGCCATTACAGTATATATCACACAGAGAGCTCCTCTAACTGTCCAAAATTTTACATGTCATATACTTTGTATCATCATCAATTGACTTAATAATTAATTTTTTCCTCCTGCCTCACTGGATGAAGATTCTCTGCAGTTTAGTAAAGCTCATGAAGTGAAAGGAGCTGTTGTCTGTATAATGTGTGCCTGGTTTACTGCAGAAATGGGTAGATTTGCCATGACTGAAGGAGAAATCCAGTGGAACAGAAAGGAAATCTTCAGCATTGAAGCAAATGAATATGCTGCCATGAGAAAAAGAAATTCTAACTATGAATTTTTGCAATGGCAAGTGAGCCAATTAAACCAAAATCATCACATATTAATTTTCATTTTCTAGAACATGTCATGTTTGCTTTGAAAACATTCTATCTTGCACTATAGCTAAATCCAAGGGGCTTCTACCTTAAAAATATATGGTGCTATCTAAGGTTCAGTACTGTGAGAAAATCAGATATAGGTATGTCAGAATAGGCATTTGATGTAATGGATGCTTTTACCTTACATTTTCTCACTTCCCTATTTGTTAATTGGAGAGTATAATCCTCTTTTCTCACAGGATTGTGCAACGATACGTTAATTAAGGTTTGGAAAGCATTCAGATTCTAGAGTACTGAGACCCTGACTGAAAAGCCCTTGAGAAAATGAGTGATTCGGTCCACAAGGAGGATTTGAATACTGTCCAATAAATAAGGCCTATAGATACATATTGAAAAGCACAGAGAAAGTATTGAAGAACTGCATGTCAAGTAACCACTGTCTGTCTGCTGTTCTGTGCAAAGCTATAGTATGTGATTCCAATCCATATACAACACAATGGGTTTGCAGCTTGCAAAGAGGGATGTATATGGGTGAGTTTGTGTGAAAATGTAAACTCGTGACAATTGGATAACCAGTTTAAAGAATTTTTTGAAAACAAGCAAACAAGGAAACAGAAACTTCAACTGAACTGTAAGAGCTAGAAAGGCAGAAACCAACTGAAATATTGTCACTATCAAACCATGAATTAAAAAAAAAATAGGTTCTGAATTTATCTTCCCAGATTTTTATGGTTATATGATGATAATTACTTTCTGCTTCCCTTTTTTTTTTTTTTTTTCTTTTCTTCTGTACCTGTGTGGAAGACCATCAGAAATAATAAAGGAAATGTATTCTTTTGCCTTCCCTCTAATGAAGCTGTCAGGCAGTTACTTAAGTAAGTCTAAGCATGTGAGTGATCTGGAAGGCTTCAGCAGAACTGCATACATCTTTAAGGTTAAACATATGTTTTAGTGTTGCCTTGTAGATGACATCCAGGAAAACCTAAATGCTCGGATGAAGAATGATTTGAGCTAATACGATATTCCACGAAGTGCTGTGAGTTTCCTTGTATGGCCTTTATGGAGAAAAGAGCCTACAGCTGTGTTTCTAAGAGCTGCTCCACACAGGTAGAGAAAGGCAGTTCCCAAACAGAATCAATTTGCTTGGGCAAAGCCATAAGCTTCCTCTCAGTTTCCATTGCAGCCCAGGGAGAAGTCACTTGAATTTCACACAAAAACAGAATTGCTTTACATCTGTGTTATATACAAGACACTGAAGTTGTTCTTTTACTCATTACGTTAAATATGTGATCTCCAAGTTATCAGGTGTACACTGTGAGCTGATAGCTGTCTTCTGTTTTTCAGCACATTAAGTGCATTATTTTTTAAATATACTGGACTTGATTCTATTGTCATTGACTTTCAAAGAAAAACTTCCAAATTATTATAATGATTACAAAGAGGCTTGAAAAAAGTTCTCCATAACTTCTCAGCTGCGAATAGGATAGCATCAAATGCAGTTATGGTGTATGTTGTTCAACTGTATCTAATTCAATCATTGATTGACTACTATGGGGACTGATAGGAGCTCTATTATTATTAAGCATTTACAATTATTTGAGAAATGATAGGATACAAGGTTTGTAAGGAAGAGGTACCAGATTGCAATTGCCTAACAGCTGGTTTGATTAATTCAGTAAACCTAACCTCCACATTTGAATAAGTCACATGTGAAATCAAGGCTTGTAAGATGACCATGAGCCTTATATTGTTATTTACCTACCATGTACACTAGTCAGAAAGGACACACACCATTTTTATCGCTGAAAGAGAAAATTAACAGTGCTTTTTTCAACTGTTCTTGAACTCTTAAGAGGGAACGGTGGTGTCAATACAGTTACTGGAGTTACAGGTTAGATTTTCAATGCACAATATTTAAAAAATGAAACCCAAAATACATTTGTAGATAGAGATACATCCAAAGTCCTGCAGAGCTTCCCCAAGATGATGGAATAAAAAAAAAATGTCACTATTAGAGGAGGTTGTCCTCTGCCCTTAAGCATAAATGGAGTGAAGATGTCAGCTCACATTCTGCCTTCTCTGTGACTCCAGATATAGAACAACAGCGCTGTGGCTAGGCTTTCAATCTCCGTTTTTATAAAAGTGTCAACTTTTGTTTCAAATGCACCAGTTCTTATTTTTGCTTTCGCATTCACCCATGATAGTTCACCAGTCAGTTTAAGAAAAAACAGTTTTAAGAATTCATGCCTTGGTGATATGAACACCTGAGCTCCCTTGTATGTTTCAATGCAGGAGCTAACGAGTGAAGACGGGTGATTTGTAGTGTAGATAATACACAGTTGGGTACCCCAGACGTGTGTCTATTCCTTTGTCAATGATGTTAACAAAAGGCAGGCGTGCTGAGTAGTCAACCAGTGATATAAAATATTTGTCAAATGGATAGGTTTATTGGAAAGAAAATACTATTTTTACTTCTCTAATATATTAATAAAATGAACAGGTAAATAAAAATTACAGCTGACTGTATTGGGCACCTTTCCTATGAAATTTAATAATGAATTGCTTATAATTGAAAATGGGAGGCCTAATCTTTCTTTCATTCACATTAAGTTATGTTTAGCTTTCTCTGGAAATGTCTGTGGACCTGAATTTCCCAAAGCTATATTTATGTTTTTAATGTAAGTGAGCCTTAAGCCCTGAGTTTTGGAGATTAGTGGATTTATGTGGGGTGAATATAACAAGTGTTCTTATCTTAGTATCTGCGGAGAATATTGACAAGTCATACTTTGATGTGAGGACCATTTCTCAGTTATAGTACAAGGAAAGCATTAGTATAATAATACATTTGACTTGTAAACATTTACATCAGAAGTATATAGTGTTAAAAAGGCTAAAAACATAATTTCAAATTACTTTTACTCTACCTTTCCTCTCTTTCAAAGTTTAAGAAATAATATATAACACAAGGCCTGTGAACTTTCAACTGTTACAGAGAAGAAGACAAAGGGAAATTAAGGAATGAGTGTAAAAATACTACTGTAAGAAGAGCAAGAGCCCATAAATGCCCAGAACACTGGCACCAGCATGTGTAGTCCAGAAGCAGCAGTGCTCAAAGAACAATTCAAAAGATATAAAACTCATCCCTGTTCCAAAACATGATATTCAGAAGAGAAATTTAAAAAACGTGCTTTCAAATTGAATACTTCATTGGCATTGTTTCCATCTCTTTATCATTCAGACAGAATTTGTTTCCTTGTGTTTCAAGTCTATGAAAACCAGAAACATCACTGTGTCGGATTAAAAATTGTTGAATGAAAAAGACTGTGCCTTTCACAAGATAAGAATCAGGAGTGAATTAGCTAACTGCAGGAAGGACCTAAACTGCTATCAATTAATCTACTGAGATTTTGCTTCTTTTTAATATTTGGAGTAACATTTTTCTTCTAGTTTTCAATAGAAGATTTGTTTAACAGAACATGATGCATTACTTAGACTGCATTTCCAGTCTTATACACTAATTGTAATCACCATGTGATGAGAGTTCATGGCTTGTTAGGCTCTCGTGAGGGTAGAGGAAAGAAAACAAACTGTTATAAGAAACAATTTAAAAGGCTGATAGGCTTAGCTCTCTAGGTAGGAATAATTTTCCACCCAATACATAGTTGGGACACATATGCAAAGAAGGGACACTGGGGAAAAAAAAGGCAGACAATTCCATAGCAAATTTTAGTGCATCTATCACCACTATTTCATTCATACTGCTTGTTTGTGGTTCAGGAAAAACACACTATAGGAATCTGAAAAGGAATGACTTCATTACAAATGTTCTGAAAGCCAGACTCTGCATTGCTTTGAAGTGCTAACTACCTTTAGCTAAAACAACAGTAGACCACTTAGGAAAATATTTGTGATATTTACATATGCCTTTAACAGATGAATGCATTATCCATGAATATAGCTACATTAGTGAATTCCTAATGACAGGTTGTTTAAACCACACTAAAAATGGCTCCAGTCTGAAGACTGATGATACAAGTAAGGCAAAGGGGGATCAGACACAGAGCTTTCTCAGTAGATGAAACTCTTTCCTTTCTATTGTCTATGGTACTCTGTGCTAACCCAGCTGCTATGATGTCAGGAACATAAGCTAAACTATTTCTTAAAAATAGAGCAAGTTTTGAATGGTGGCACCTGTGCTGTATCTAAGACTACTGGCTCTTTCTTGACTAATCTTTTCACTTTCTAACTACCTGTCTGCAAGGCTTTGTATTTGCTGACTGCTTGAGATCTTCTCTAGTCTTCAGGCTTCTGGACAGCTTGGTGTACTTTATAAAAGAAAAGAAAAGGTATTGTTTTCCCATCCATGTTGCTATCTGTGGCATTGTTCATGGTAGATGGTCACCTGAGTGAACATGAGGAATGAATGAGGATCAGTTTCTTACTTCAGTTGGTAGAAAAGGGTGTAGGGCATCTAAGTCATGAACATTTTGTAGCAATGACCTTTTCTGCATGCCACCAGTGTTTGCTGTGCTTCCAAGCTATTGTCTGCAACGTCCATTCTGTAAGGGCCATTACAGCTGGAGTCTGTGAAACTGTTGTGTTGAAAACTGTCTGGGTCACAAGCCTTTTCAGGGTGTACGTTTTTTGTAATATTTTACTCCTAACAAGCCAGATTACATTCACAACAAAAAAAGTAGAAAAAAAAGTATTACCCCAAGAATGGGCAAATGTACTAGAGAAGCAATATAAATAAGGTGAATACGTGGGACCCAATCTCCGGCATAAACTGTACTATTTTTGTAGAAACCATGTCTAAAAATAGCTTGAATAGAAATATAATGGTTCTTCTACAGAATGGCTACTGGTACCAACAGATCATTGTATTTAAGGAAACTCACATTTTACACTTTGTGTAAAATCCCTGTGCCTTCAGACTTGCACATTCTGTAGAGAGTCCCATCCGATATACATGAATACCCACCCATGAAATCAGTTCCCTAGTATGGAAAAGCATGTGTCCTCCTTTGTTCTTGTTAGTAACTAGTTCCTTCCCTCTCCTGACAGCCCCCAGATTTTTAAAGCTATACTGTTCGGAAGGAGGACTAGCCATGGATTTTGATTCACATTGAATTTGAAAGACGGGATTCTTGACTGTACCCCTAGCACAAACAACATTAGGCTATGGAGTCTTCAGTTCAGCACTGCACTGACTCAGAGGGAAGCATGTCAATTATTGAGTTGCCAGCACCACCTCCTGCACTATCTGATTTTGCTTTGAAATGGTCTCCTCTTCAATGTCTGGTATTGCTTACCTTATGAAATCTGACAGGATCACAGCCTAAGATAGTACAGCTACAGGCCTGTTTTGCATTACTTAAACAGTGCAGTGGACATAAGGTTTCCTGCTACAAGGGGAGATTTTCAAAGGCAATTTGAACTTAACTCTCATGGAAAATCAAGAGGAAGAGTGATCAGTGTCAATACATTTCTGTAGTTTAACTTACATAATAAGTGCTATTTCTGTGAGCAGGCTTGGTCTTAAAATACTAACAGAGTTTTCTTTTGGGAAACCTCACTTACATCAATGCTGCCCCATTAGCAAGAGGCAAATCTTTTGAACTGCTGTCTGGTTATGACTCTGCTGGATTCATTCTGTTCATTGCTGTTCTTTGGATTCCAAATTTCTCTTGAGATAACATCTAATTGCAAAGTTAATTGTCTAAGATAATAAAGCTTCCCCAAATCATCTTTTTCTGTGTGGCAGCATTGCTATGCAAATGATTTTGTCAAAGTGTTCACGTCTCATCAGAGAGTACCGTCCTTTAAACAACAGTATTATGCTGTCTAGAAAAAATGTGAAGTAGTGCTTATGGATTATTGTAGGCAATTTGATCCAGGAAGATGTCAAGAAGAAACATTTTAAAATATTAAATTCCGAAATAACATAGAGTGCACTGAAGATTCAGTATCAGTATATATATTTCAAGTGTCAGTATGGCACACTGCTGAAGATTGCAATAACTCTTTTGGAGTGCTAAGTTTTGATTTTGAAAGGTGTAAGACTTAAGATTAAATTCATAAGGTATATTCATTTTTCTCCTTTATTATTTAGTAAACTCAAAAAGCCATGATTCTGCTGGTTGTGGAACTACAGATTCAGAGCATTTCATCAGAAGCTTGTGAAATATACATAGTATAGAAGGCCAGACAGTACATTTGTGTCACAGCTGCATGTCTAAGATGCACAAATGCACATGTGATATGTGTATATTTGCAAAAAGGATGTGTGAGCACATGTCTAAAACAGAATAAAATATAACTTTGAACTCTTTGTTCTCAGTGTCTGTCGTTTCACTCTGTTCTCATTGATGCTGAAGATGCTCTGGTGCTTAATCAAGCCAGGGGTTGCTAGGCATGCCTTGAGTTTTAATTTCCAAGAGTAGCACCTCAGTGTGACAAGTCTACTGCAAAGGATTATAAGTTTTTACCAATTTCCTGAATACTGCTAGGTGGGTTGACATTAAAAACGTCTTATACAACTACATGGATACTGACAAGTGACAGCTCTAGGTTAATACTGAGAGAAGAGGGAAGGTCACTTGCCTTAGTTATCATGCTATTGAAGTAAATAGCAGGCAGAGCACCTTTGAAAATGGTCCTTTTGTATTGCATTTGTTTGTCTATATTCATAGGGCATTATAGAAGAACTGCCATGCAATTTCACCTTTGATATAATTTCAGGTCCTTTATTCTCCAGCCTGCATTTAGTTGATTCTTTTTGTGCTCTGCTTGGCACTGGGTTTCTCTACTTCACCTGTCACATATAGATACCTGTCTATTCACTGCAAATGTTCACTAATATGAACCACAGTTTTCTGCATGCTGTCACTGTTCTTGCATGAAGCAAAAAAGCTAATGAGAAACACCATCACCACCCTTTATGCTCAATTGCATCTTTATTTTGACGTTTTAGACAACGACGGATTTTTGCAAAAAATAGGATTAAAGGATGTTTTGAATTTTCTAGGCCTCTTCTCAGTAAGCTGACTGCTTCACCAGTAGCACAGCAGAGTTCCCAAACCAGACACTCTGCAGTGGTTGCTTTCTTCTGTGCTTTCCATTTAGCTCTTATTTGGAAAAATCTATTTTGTCTTTTTTTTTTTTTTTTTCTGTGTCATTCTCTGTAGATCTATAACACATGGAAAATATGGGTTCTCTCAACATCTTAGCTCTTGAGTACATCTTCGTGTCAATTATTGAGCGATCATATAACTACATCGCTGACTGCTCATTGCTCAGAGTCCAAAATATGTACATTTTGATTAAGTCTTACATCTTTGTGAAATATTGATCTCTGGGAAATATCTGTCTTTAATGTCCATCTGTATCAAAAGAATTGGGCAAATTTAATTCCCAGAAAACTTCAGTAACTTTAGACAAGTTAACACCAATGTAATTTGGCTAATACTATGCACACTAAATATTCAAATTTTTCTTTCTATATTTTCAGGTACGAGTCTAGAATGCCATTGTTTTCCCTATCTTGCTACACTGACTTCATAAACCCTGTTATGAAGTGCTTGTTTTCCGCTCATCATCCTGGTCTCTGCTCCTCATGGATCTCTCACTGGTATTTTCCACATCCTTCTTCAAATGTGGACCACAAATTTCAACACAGAGGTTGCTAAATCTGCTAAATTGTATCAGAGGTAAAACTTTCCCTACTGCTACTTGATGTTCTTCAGGTTATGCTCACAAATGTTACATTAGCTTTCTTTGCCGCAGATTGCTCTGACGGCTATGCTGATGTAATTATCTACAGTGACCCATATGTCTTCCTTTGAATCACTGCTTTCCAAGACAATTTTAACCATTCTTTAGGTATAGCTTGCATTCTTGGTTTCCAGATGGAGAACCTTGAATTTGGCTGCATTAAGATTTCTTTAACCAAGTAATTCAGCTCATTATTTATGACCCACTGTACAGCCAAATTTCTGCCATATGTCCAGCCTCCTTTTGGCTTCATTTACTTTAGGCTTGAAACTGATGAACATTTTACTCAATTTTCATTAACTAGCATTTAATTTTTGACAGAAAGTTTTATTAATTCTGTTCAGTTAACATCTCTTCCTAGTCTTTGGTCAGAGTAAAATAATAATGAAGCCATGTGCCTTGTCCATAAGTGTGTGTCAGCTGTGGAACCCAAATGATAATATTGTGTGACATAGTAATACTAATAGTTTTTCACTGGCTATGTTCTTGCACCAAATATACAATTTGGATATGAAAAATTAGCTGGAAAATAAAGATGTTGATTTTGGTGAAGTTTCACCAAGGTTACAATAAAGAAAAAAATGTGAGCAATATGATTTGTATAAAATCAGTAGATAGAATCAATTCAACGTATAAATTATGTTTAATGTCTGTATGCATGTTATCACTGGAGCAACTACTCCAAATTGGCTTGGACAGAAATGCTCTCATATGAGGAGGAAACAAAAAACTTCCCATGTTTAACAACAGGAATGATTTTAATTATTCTCATTGCTCTGCAAAAGGCTATTAGAAAAACCCCGAAAGAACTTTACACATGAATCAGACAACAGGCAGAACAGAAATAAGATCAGGAAAAAAAAAAAGGAGCAAAATGATAGTAAGGTTGGAGAAATGAACATTATGTAGAAGACAATCCAAAATGCACAGTCAGAAAGCAAAATCAAAGATACAGTCACCTCAAAAGCACATAAGGCTCATCGAAGTTACCTGTTTAAACTTTTCTTAGTTTTTAAAATGGGAAGTTTTGTGATATATGTATGGGCTGTCTGCCTAATTTGCACTAGAAAATTTCCTATAATTCCAATCTTCACATAGTGTTGCCAAGCAGGAAGCTCAGGGTCCTAAATTGGTGTAGTTTGCCTTTCTTTTAAAAAGATGCCTGCAACTATAGGCAATGCTGTTTCCCACTATATATATGCACACATACAGGTACTTATATGTATTACTAACGTTTAGATCATTTACCTAGAAGCAGAAATCTTGAAAGGATTTTCTGACTCATCATGAGAGGTTTGCACAGTAGACTAATCATCAAATTATAAAATAGTCAAAAGGAAAGCAGCCTCTAACATATGAGTTGTTAACCCAATATACTGACTCTATCTAGACCAATAATGGCTAGCAATATAGAGGGATCCTCCCATGGTATACTTCTAGCGGTCTAGAAGATTGCATTTCAAAGGTTGTATTTAATAACCACCAGTAAATGTAAAATAATCCATGACTTTGCCTAACCCTGTTTTGAACCAGTTTGCCCTTTTGGCCTCTACAACATCTTGTTACTAAAAGTTCTACAACTGAACTATATGAATTGTGATTTGATTGATACACACACAATATTCTCACTTAAGGGGTACCTTGTTCTTTTAATGCAAGAAATACACTGAGTCAGTATTATTTCTTATTCTCTGTACTATATCATTCACTAGTTAATCTCTTACAATGTACTTTGCTTCTGGTGTTCTCTCTCTTCCAAGTTAACTTGTCTGGATGACTTGGTCCTCCTTTGTACAGAATGTAAAATACATACGTGCGCATCAGGGTATGTCATTTAGACGTTTAGGGAGTTTTCAGGCAGGTGCCAACTGACTTCTGAGTTTTCCTAAGACTGATAGTCACAGAAATTGGGACTTCTGTGGTCATTTTCTTAGACTTAGTTAAAGAGCATCCGGTTAAGTTTGGAATTGACACAGACCTCCCATCCCAAAAGACCTCTTTGTGTAAAGACACAAAGCAATAAGAAGGAGCAAATACTTTATGTCTGATGTTAGTTCTACTACCTTGTGCATATTATTTTCTGTAAGAGAAGAGGAATTCCATCTTTTCTTGAGCTTTGTCAGCTTATGTTCCTAAGGTTTTTGCTCAGTGTTTCAAATGAAAGCTAGAATGGTTGTTTGCTGTTCTAACAGTGGGATTATTGCCCTGCAGTTCTCTACACATTGTCTCAAGATCTTTTTCCTTTCTCTTTTTTACCCAACTATTTTTATCCTTTGCTAATGCTGCAAGTCTTCATTATGCTTTTTAAATCTTCTTTCCTTCTACAGTGCTCCTTTTGTTATGTTATATATAACGGGTCAAAATGATCTCTGGAACAAAGCCACAGTATTAAACCAGGAATTAATATGGACCAGTATTCTTAGGCTGAAAAATGCTCACAGTCATTTGAACACCAAAGATAAGAGAGAAAGGCATATTTCTAAAATCTTTGCAAATGAAGGAGACAGGACTGCTGTTGAAGGGAGTTTCAACTGAGCACAGAAACAGACTGAATGCAATCAATCAAAAAAGATTTATTCAGGAGTCATAAATTAGGCTCTACCTTAGATTCCTTCCGTCTCCCTTTCTTATATATCATCTCTTGTCCTGACATTCAGTCTGAAGTATTTCCTCCAGTGAGTAAAGAAAGATTTTCCAAACTCAAGAGTCCAATTAGGAAAAATGTTCCCCTGCCTTTCAGCATTGAATTATCTGAACGAGTTCCCTCCAGAGCACCCTCTACAATGGAGGCATTTATAACTGAAAGTATCTCAGTAGGAAAGGGTACTCACATATTGTATGAAAAATTGAAAACTACAGACTGAAAACAGGCACAGCTTGAGTGCTGCAGTATACCTGCTTTGTGTCTGTTTTATGACTGAGGCAGTATTCAACGATTGTGAAGAAAAGACAGGGTAAATATGGGCTGAAAAGTTTGATAAAAAGTAAGAAAAGTGGTTCCAGACCAGCTGCTATGAGAAGGGTCCACAGTTACAAGTGCTTATTCCAATTTTCAGTAAGGAATTACTTCAGCAGCTTTTGTTTTAAGGATTCCCTAGGCTTTTGAAACTGCCTCCTTCACTGGCACTTCCAGTTCCTGCAACAGCTCCTGTTCTGTGAGTTAGCTGGCATCTCCTGGTCTGTAAGGGGAAGATTTTAAAAATGACAATCTTTAGCCTCTTTCCCTCCATTGTCAAGTTTTTGTCAACAGTCACAAGAGGTAGAAACATTCTCAATTGCTTGTTCATCATGCTGTGATGAATGGGTCTCTTAGCTGTGCTGGCACAAATGTTTGTGCACCCATATGGTCAGCTTGTGGCAAACTGATTTGGCTTTGAAAACACTCTTCTCTATCTCCTTCTCTCTCTCTTTTTCCCCAAGTAAACTTTAAGCCAGAGCAATTGCCCAGATTTGCTCTCAGCAGAGGCATAGAAGTGGTTCGCTGGAAGAACTGAAAGGTTAATATGGTGCACAGTCAGGAGTGGGTAACATCAGAGAAGCCAATATTGCTACTGAAACCACAGCCTGAGACACCAAGAACTGATGCTTTATAAATGACACCAAAGGTTGGAAACACAGACCCCATGTATTTTAATTACATGACATATAATTTAACTGTCTGTTGGAGGTTGTGAGCATATGCTGGAGAGATATCACTGTATATTTACCCTGTTTTCAGAGACAGGTTTCTAGGTTCGATAGACATATGCTGTAGTTGTTCCAGAGTGCCTTATAGGTCCTTCTTTAAACATGGTATTTCTGTCTAATTATCAATTAAAATAACTAGGCAAGATCTGACTTTGTTATTTCCTTTCAGTTTGTCTGTGCTATTGGTATTCTCCACCTTTCCCATCACTGTAAGTTCATTTGTTTTCCTTGTGACAGCTGATGTCAAGCTGATCTGTATTTATCATCTCACCTTCAATATTTACTGGGATGTGCCACAATTAGAGCAGCTGACATTTTGCTGTAGGCAGAACAGGAATTATACTGTGTGCGTTCTCTGTGGGTTACTCGTCTGGCTACCCTTTACAAACACACAGTCATTTCGATTCATTGCTAGGCAGTTCCGTATTATGTGTTGACCAACACACCACTCATTTTGGGTCCTGGGTTTGGTTCCTGCTCCTCCATATCACAAAGAGGTAATGTGGCTGGGGCAGTAGAGAGATAGAGGTGATGGAAGTTAGAAGGGTCAAGATGATAGAAAGCTAAATCAGAAACTGAGCAATCACTAAGACCATTTCTGGCTGGTCAAAATGTTGTGATACACAGCGCTCTGTATTGGTGAGAGGTTGATGGTTGCAGCAACGTCTGAACGATGCATCCCTGATCCAGGCAGACCCTAAAGGTCTGAGTAGAGTAGCTGGGCTGAGCACAAAATACTGTACCTGTTGAGGACACAGAGCTGAGGAGGAGTGCATCAGTAAGCTGCGGTTCAGAGAAGAAAAAAAATGGCTTAGAAGAGGATAAAATAGGTAAAGGTGCAAATCTATTTTCATTTCACTGAAATAATTTGAAAGTGATTTCTATGGCTTCAGGGTAAGAATTTGACTATTTTGGAGACTAATTTAAAGGAAATATTGCTGACCTGGGATCTGAAGAAGGACCACAAAACCAAAATCATATTTTTATAACTTCCAAGTAGCTTTGGATAAGCATCTGAACTTAAAGTTCACCTGAACTTTTAGTGTTGACCCTTGACTGGTTTAAACACATCATCACTGCATTTGCAACACTGCCAGATCCACTGTCCAGTCACATTGTGTCACATGGAGTTTCGTGCCATCAGGTATTATAGATAGAGCTATGCCATGTCAATGCCTGATGGAAGCAGGCAGAATGCGGTGCAGTAGTAGGAAAAATGCTCAGCATGTTAGCATCTTCATGAACCAGGTAAAAATCAGGATACAGGTACCTAAGTTTCTTACATGAAATATCTCTGGTTGAGGAAGCAGATAACCTTTTCATGTTTCATTTCTTTACAATATATTTGGAAGCACCTCTGCTCTGTTTGAACTGCTGCAGCACTGGTTATCTAATGATGATTTAATGAGGTGGTAGTGGATCAGTTGGCATTGTGGCTGCTAACAAAGTGGCTCTCAGCAAAGTCTCCGGCTCAGCAGGTTAGAGAATGGAGTCCACAACCTCAGCTATCAAAAACTGGTTACCGTAATAAATGAATGGTCTCTCCAGCCTTCAGGGTGCAGTGCTGTCTTAACCTCTGGATATCCTGCTCACCTTTGCAGTTGTTGTTTGTATTCATTTACCTTGGCTAAGCATTTAGTCACAATTTCTTCCTCAATTGTTTCTCCAGAGCACCTGTAACATCTTATCTTCCTTGAAAACATATAAAGACTCTAAATTTTGCTTCAGGCTGTTTTCAAGAAAAGTTGCATTGCTTGCGTGAAATGAATCAATTCAAGTATTTAGTCTGTGTACTTACTGTGCAGGGAGGATAAAAGCCACACGTGAAACCTATTTATGTACATGGGCAACATCTTTCAGAAAGCAGGATAAAATCTTGAACTCTGAGTTAGACACCAATATTTACTGTCTGAAATTATATTTTCAGTTTCCTTTGAAAAAAGGAAATTCAAGTGCAAAGCAAAAATGCTGTAAGCTATTGCTAGCCACAGCTGGGGAGAAGTTAGGGACAGACAATGAAGTCAATAGTTAGAGAGAACAATGGTCATTTTCATCTCTCTCCTAACATTTAAAACTCTATGCAGGTTTTATCTTTTTTTTTTTTTTAAAAAAAGAAAACAAGGGCTTATAGAGAGAAAAAATATCTTCTGTTGAAATAATTGTTAGAATTATGCACACAAGTGCTTCATGTCTGCAGCACAAGCAGCAAATTTCAAAACGAGTACAGGTTGAGAACAATTGCTGCAAATTTATCTTAATTATGATAATTTGCTGGTTTGTTTGTGTTTAGTGCTTAAGGTGACATTCAAAAGCGTGTTAAATGGCAAACAAGCATAGGTAAACTTGAAGGTGTATTGTACCATTGTGAATTAAGAGTATTTAATTAAGAATTCATTAAGAAATTAAGAATAACGCATCCTTCAAGTACCCCACAGAGGTTAGATAAACTAGAGTGTCTGGGGCTCGTTAATTTAATTGTATTCTCACTGCACATAGACTCAGTCTTAACCTCAACATCTCACTTTATTGATTCTAGAGGGACAGGCAGATTTCAGTGGGTTCAAGTGGACTTATGCTCCAGATGTGGTCATAAGCTTAACACTAAGGGTAAACATTATACATTAAGTCTCCCCAGGTTGTTTAACCTAACCTAAGAAATAAATCCCTAGTTTTGCTTTCCCAGTGCACATTTTTATAGACTTCTAATTAATCATTTTTGGCATATAACTTCTTGTACATTTTAGCCTTTCTTTTTGGTGGGCTTTGCTTGTTGTCTTGTTCATTGTGTGCTTCAACAATCAACAAAAATTGGGTTTGTTTGCTGCCTATTTCAGATTTATTTGTACATGTACAGAAAATGAGAATTTTGTTCCTCAAACAAAAAGTAAGATTTCAACAATTGGTTCATCCATTATTAAGAAAAAAAACTAGATTTCTTGAGAAAATAAACCATTCCATGATAGCCAAGGTATTAATGCCTAGCGGTATTCTGAAAGGATGCTGGAGACTCAAAGCAGTAATAGTGTTATGTGTTCTAAATATATACAAGGTGCAAGGTTTGTCAGGATAACTGCTATCTTGTAGCAAGTCAGCTTATAGACTTACAGTAGCAGACAATCATCACAACATCACTCTTGTTGGCCCACTGTCTAACCCCAAGCCATAAGCTCTCAGCTGGCTCATCACATGTCCCTAGGCATGGCACCATGCATCCCTGTTGCTCTGTCACATATAGGGCGACTGCTCATCCTTGCCATTCTGGCCTGTTTTTCCTAAAGTGCCTGTATCCAGCTATGGCAACGCTCCAGCTGTGCGAGCCATCCCACCACATCTCTGAGATCCCAAAGAGATTGTAGTCCTGCAATCGCAGGCAGACCTCTGATTCCTCCTGTTCATTGCCCACGCTGTGTGCATTAGTGTACAGGCAACTCCACTCATGCTGATTTCCCAGGAAAAGTGTGAGCACATTCCCCATCATGCTGTCCTGTCTACATCTCCTTATTTGTGTGCATACTCTTGGGGTGGCCTCCTTTCAGCTCTCGTTTCTTGATTATGAGGTCTCTCTTGTCCACAGCACCCTGCACAGTTTGCTTGTCAATCTATGTATTCTCTTGTGTGTTTTTTAATGAAGGTTCTTATCAATCCTGGTCATTGTGGGTGCAAACTGACAGCAGGTCTAAAACTGACGTGCATTTATGCAGTGCATAACTCTCAGCATTGGTAAAATAAATGTGCTTACATCATTAGACAAACAATACAGGATCTTAAAGACTAATAATAGTCATCTTTCAAGGCTATCTTGGCTATTTTATGGAAGCTCTTTTATGGTGTTACTTTCCCACTGCTCTATCCAATAGCACATGATAAACAAGAACAATATTTTTAAATGGAAAGATCTAATAACTTCTTATTCTATATGAACTTACAGAGAAAAAAGTTACTATATGTTCATTTTAAGTAAACATTTAGTTTAATTTAATTTTCATTTAGCAGTCTTAGTTCAGAGTGTAGCACTGTGTTTGTCTCATGCTTTCACTTGTGCCTCACAGACTTCACTACCTTTTAATTCATTACCTGAGTGGTTTAAGATGTTAGCCAATGATACTTTAAATCTTTGGGCCATGTTTATCTTAGATTGCATGTTCTTCCCTACAGTCCAGGCATGGGATGATCTGGAATAACAGTAATTTAGGGCTGCCTTCAAGATAGACGTTACAGCTAGATACTAAAAAAAAAAATGCCACGCAATTCATCATGGTTGAATATGCATATTAGATGTAAAACTCTGTCCATTCAAATGACTTATCTTAGTTCCAAATAATATACCAGTCAAAAATAGTGATGAAAGAGATAAGCCACTCCCTAGGTGTTTTTTTTTTTTTTTTTTTTTTTTTTTTTTTTTTTTTTTTTTTTTTTTTTTTTTTTCCTGCCATTGATTGCAATAACCAGCTGGCAATTTCTGGAATTCTAGCTTTCAAGAAATCTTCTAAGATGGTTGAAGGTTAGACACCCACTGAAGTTTTAATCTTGGTCTGAAGAATATTTTAGATGTACCTTTTCAATATATATTCAGTACTTTGACAATAAAAAAGGATACTAGTTGGGTTTAATTCTATTGCGGGCATTTCTGCCATACATCCTCCCACTTTTGCCATGCTGAAGTGAGACATGGCATAGAAGGTAGAATAGAGAACTTGAAGAGGGCTGCTGAGAGTCTGAAAGAACCTTAAAGGCTGTTAAATGTTTCCTTTCAGAGCTTCAATATGCATATTACACATACATAACATTTGTACTCTTGCATCTAATGGCATATTTAGATCCCCAGATTACTGTCATTTAGACGAGGAAGCAGACAACAAGAAATGCTTTTAGCTTAGAGCAGCCTGATGCTTCAAAGGAATCAGAAAAGTTTGCCATGGCAACATTGGAAGGATAATTTTTTCTTTTGAAAAGGCTTGAGATGTATGCTATCTTGGTGATACACCCTGGAACAGGAAAGGTGCAAGCTAAGTATTTTCTTCATTCCTGAGAAAAAGAATAAAGTGTCCCTTTTCACTGGTACAAATACTGGATTGCAGTATTTGACAGCATTGTTTTTAGAGTTTGACAAGTATCTAAGTAGTGATAAGGCTGGGTAGCAAGGAGGCAAAGGGGTGATCTAACAGCTTACAGCTGCTCGAAAGGCAGTCACAAAGCTGACACAGTCATACTCTTCTCAGTAGCACCAGATGACATAATAAGGGGCAACAGATGCAGACTGCACTTTGAGACATTTAGGTTGCCTTACTCTGAGCAAGAGGGCTGCCATAGGTCCCTTCCAACCAACATCTCTATGCTTCTAAGAAGAGGAAATGCACTATACCAAATTAATTATTACATGTTTTAATTTAACACAGATTTACCTTGTTATATTTTATCAGATGGCTGTATTAAAAGTCTGAACCTTAACCTATTAATGACGTTTCCTATCTTCTCAATATTTCACATAGTAATCTCATGACATAAACCCAAAACTTTGCATCTGTTTTCAAGTACAGCTCTACAAATGGGAAGAAATAAATATATTAGATTTAGAGATTTATAGATTGTGATGCTGCAAAGGACAACTGTCAGCACCTAATCTAACCTCCTGACTGCAGGGCTTTTTCAAATTATTACTTGTGTGAACTAGACACATCACTTAGGAAAAAAATTCCATATGTGATGTGAACTTGTAAGATTGGTAATTGCAACAGTGACCACGTCTCTTCAGTCTTTGCATTTCCTGACTCATTAAATTTTTTCAGACTTTATTGTCAGTGATGTGACGTTTCTTTTTATTGTTCACTGATAAAGATATCAATTAACATAAATCTGAGATCCTATCCCATACATTCCTCATTAGAAACATAATCTTTTGATAATAATTCACTGTTCACAACTCTATATAGACCTATCCATTAATCTTTTCAAATCTTAATGTTTGCTTTTTTGATTTTTTTTTTACCTAGCTAAGTGCTTCCTTTTAGAGTCACATCTCATTTTGAAAAACTTATCTTACCATGAACAGTTTTTCCATGTATCTTTTTCCCTTTTCTTTCTTCTGATGAGGTTTCCCACAAATTTTATCTGTCGTGATTTCATTTTGATCTGCTCAAAAGAAGTGGGCACATTAGCTCAGGGTCAGCCATGAGCTCATCCTCCCATCTCTCCCCAAACTGATGAACATAGTTAAATCTGATGTCCTCTGAACACACATCAAGTCTCAGACTGATTTTGTCTGAAACTTTTCTCAATATATCTTGCTTTATCTGAAATAGCTCATTTGAATTCTATTTCTAGTAATAAAAAGACACCACTCCCTCCCCTGGCCCCAGAATATAGCTTTAAAAGCTATCTAGGAGTTTGAAGGGAGCTTAAGGAAATAAAGGCATATTTTACTTGCATCATGGCAAATGAAGATACAGTTAGCTCTGAACAAAATTAGTGAAGAACGAGCTTAATAAAATACTTTCTGATAATTGTGCAAATCAGATTCTTTTGCCTTCTTTCAATTAATGTTTGATTTTCTCCTGGTTGTCCAGCTCTCATTTTTTAACTGTAGAGGAAAGCTTTTGATTATTTATGTCTTTATCTTCTGAATTATGACCAAATGATGGGTTGTGAATTTTCAAAAAATGGTCCTGATGTCTGGACCACAGTGTCTTTAAGTAATGGAGCTTCTCCTTAAAGATGTCTTAAGATATTTGCTGATAGAAATTTAGCTTGATTTTTTCAAGCTTGATTTTTTAATGGGAAAAAAAAATCTAAGAATATTTTCACCTATTCCTAATTACATTTGCATACTCTTCTAATATATTTCTCATAGGAATATGAGGAAAAAGTCCAGATACGGATCTCAGCTGTACTGTGTAAAGCAAGTCAATTAATGCAGTAAGTGGAATCATTCTGCATTTATATTGCTCAGCTAAGAACAGAGGGTACTGTTCTTACCGGCTAGTAACTTTTAAAATCATGCCCAACTGTTTATTTTATATTATCTTTTTCTTGACGTTTGAGACCTCTAATGCAGTGCTTTAGAAAAGTCTGTGTGAGGGAAGCACCATGTGCTTATTCTTTATTGCTGCATCGTATAATACCAGGTCATTAATCATTAGTAGAAAGAGTAAAGGTCCCAATTTAGTGCCCTGGGGAGACATCTCCATTAATCGCTTGCCAATTGGAGGGGACACAATTGACTTTAACCTGCTGGCTATGGTCCATAGGAAAAGCTCTGACCCATTTAATCAGCCTGGAATGTGTTCCATAACCTTTCAAGTTGGATCATTGAATGTCAAGTTCTGTCGAAGGCTTTATTTAGTCAACCATGACTAGTAACCTCCTTATCTTCTGCTTTTCGTGTCAGAGGTACAATAGTTTTATCAACACATGTGCAGATATTCTCTTTTAAAGCTGCTAAACTGTGTTCTGTCCAAATGGTTTTGAAAGAGTTACAGTAGCTGTGCTGGTATCATATTTTATGCACAAGCTCAATGATAAAGTGAAATTTGTAATTGCTTTCTTTTGTCTGTCATTTAATCTGCACTGTGAATAGTAAGCATAGTGAGCTTCAATCCACAGTAACTTCCTTAGAGACCTGAGAAAAATTAATAAAAGTACCCCTAGTTTCTGATAGATAGTGTATTCTTGCCTTTTCTCTATTGACCATAGTACATGTTAGCATGGTACCATCATTACTGCACTTTGTGTCACTGTTAACAAGCAATAAATGAATTCAGAACTTCTGATGGCACCGAATGACACAGTGAATCAAGATGTTACTGTTGTTGGTTGGGTTTATTCCTTTTATTTCCAGGCATCTGCTTCATCTGCCAGTTCAGGTCACCTAAACCATTTGGTGATGTTTTATGAAAATATCCAGTAATATCTGCTGTTCTGGAAAGAGTAAATCAGAGTCCCTTCTGAGGGAAGTACTGACTTTGTATTTTGGCTTATTCAGAAGTAGCAAACCAAGTGCAACTGCAGAATAGTGGCAGTCCCAACAATAAAGCCTCTGTGTTTATTCTGTCTGATGAAACAGCTATCTGACATCTACAGCTACCTCATAAAATGGGACCAGATTGATGAGCTTAAGTTATTGAGTGTTTCTTGGTTCTGTGAGCATTTTGTTGCTTACAGCTGTGCAGGCAGTTTTCTTTCTCTTTTGCTCTCTCTCTCATTCTCCATTTTTGCTGGGAAGGAATGCTTTATGTTTTCAACCTTTTCATTGTACAAATTGGTCTTTAAAATGCCTTGCTGCCTGGATGATAATAACAGTGAAATAATTTTCTCTAACTGTAGGTGCATTTATGAGCCTGACAGAGTGAGTGCAAGGAATAAACTGTACATTTAATTAGTGGCATTTCATTTCATTTTCTAAGTTAGGATCAGCATCAGTCTGTCATTAGGTCTAAAATGGTGTATTTAAGAAACAGTATTGCATTTCCTTTAAAAGATCCTTACTAGATTTGAATAACAGCCTACAAACATATTAATGATAATGAGTATGCAAAATGTTCTGTACGAGAAAAGATCTGACAAGCATGAATGGTGACAGATGATGACTGGAATTTTCAAAATTTATGATCATTACAATGTGAAAAAGTAATTATGAATAATATAAATCTTTTGCAATAATTAGCTGTAATGAATGCTCATAGCAAGGTAAATGAACGGGAACAATTTAAGGCAATAACATATGATTTGCATTTTATACTATGTCAGAACATTTTATCATTAGACAAGTCAGCAATATACCCTTATATCACCACAATTTTCAACTTTTTAGCCATGCACCTCATGTTCAAGTCTGTTGCTAAGCTGTGATCTGTACATAAAGGAAAAGTGATAAAAAGAATTAATCACTTTAATAAGGCAAGCTTCACTACATTTAAAATAAATATTTTCATGTGAATGTTGGTTTTGTACATATGCTAATAAATCTGTTTGCAATGTGGGACTTCCTACATAGCAGTAAACCATTTATGGTGTGGGGAAGAGTCTAAGGTGTCAGTGTGTATTTTGTACAAACGAGGACACATCTGTGATGGCCTTGTAGAATTTTCTATGTATATTCATTCATGTTGTTAATTCCGAAAGCAAGACCTGTTTGAAACGGTCAGGTTCCACTTCTCCAAAATTGTATTTTAGCATGTGAGAATGTGCAAGTGCTCAGGGAGCACAGAGCTTGGGTATAGATTTGGAACTACTTTAAAGTTTGCAGCTCTCTTTCAAATTCTTTCTGGCAGCAAACCATGAATTTCAGGTTGATAAGGTTACAACAGACTGGCTCTCACTGTTGGATCAGAGTAGTCACTCCTGGGTGGACTGTCATCACTAGCATTCAAGGTCACTTTTTTCATTACAGTGGACATTTCCAAAGGGCTGTAATTCACCATTCCTTAGACATGTGATGTATCAGATCTAGGGGCATCTCTATGATTTACTTCAGTTCTAAGTCTTCTTCGCTGGTACCATCATTCTGCCAAAACACAAAATAGGAAAGCTTGTTGAAGCCCACGAGGCAAGCTGGCTCTCCTTTTTCTGTTTTACTATTTTAAGAAAATGATTCTGAGATCACTGAACTGGTAATACTTCTTAACCTTGGCTAATTGTTGGTTTGCCAGAAATGCTGTTCACTCTTGCATAAACAAACTGCTTTTTGAAAAGTTTATTGCTAGTTCCCTGCTATGAATCTAGCTGCCATCGGTTTTATCCTTAAGTCACTGAGTTTCACTACAACTTGCTCTAACACTCATGTTCTCTCATTCCTCAAGAAGTTTATGGCAGAATAGGCATTCAGCAAGTGACATTTCTGAATAAAGTTGTGACCCAACTGATGTTAAAATCTGTGGAAGTCTGTCTGCTAACTATAGAGAGAACTGAATCAGGACTTCCAGAAACATGTGGCAAGTAAGTCCTCTCCTTACTCTCTATTAGGACACAGAAGCTGTCCTGGCAAAGGCTTAAGAGTAATTTAAAATCTATTTTTTGAAAAGTACAAATAATAACTTTTAATATCAGAGAAATAATAAATAACATCATATAATCTTAGGGAGCTGATATCATCACATTTGATGCAACCTTTGTTTTTCTATTATCTGAATCAAGTATTAATGACTATATATTCATACAGAAGAAATATAGGCTGATTCTGCCTTGAGACCACTTTTACCCTACATTAAAAAAAGTTTCCCAGGTATATTGTCACCTAGGAAGCTTGTGCCATATGAATGAATCCCCAGGTAGAGACCTGAAGAAACCCATTCAAGACCTCTGGGAGTTAGAGTCTCTTGGTTTTTTTTTTTTTATTACAGAAGTGTTTGGATAGTAGTAGGGGACCAACAGGATACATTTTAATTACTTGCTACTGTTTCTTCTTAATCTACTTCAAACGAGAGTGCACTGCAATACTGAGCATATCATAGTCCCAGTCCTTGGTCTGTGTGTGGGTTTTTTTCCCTGTTAACTCTGAACAATTTGGTTTTTCTGGGTCAAATGAATTTCTAGATAGACCAAATACTTTCATGTATGACAAGGACAGTAGGACATCAAAACATATATACCCCAGGGAATGGCTTCAAACTTCTCCTTTTGATAATACTCTTCCTGACATGTTCAATGCATCCATCACATCAAAGCTTTAACTTTTTTTTTTTTTTAAAGAAACAGCTTAAGTCTGTTTTTCTTAGAGAATGCATGGAGGTTGTTTAAATAATAAAAAAAAAGAATTATATACTTTCAGAACAGGAATTGCAATATGCTTGAGTGGAGACATCTGCTATTTTTATTGTCAGTTCCCCAGGAATAGAAATTTGTTGTAGAAGGTGGTAATTTAATGGGGAAGTCTACATAATACTGAACGTTAAAACCAGTGGGTATAGAGATAATAAAACATTAAATTGGTCTGAGCCTGTAGCTCCGTTCTGGATTAGAGTATGCAAGAACCTGGAACAAGTGTACTCAGAACTAAGTTTTGAAAAGGTGCTTACTTGGTTACCCTGTCTGCGCTACACATGACACTAGAGACACTTCTCCCTTCTCATGGTTTTATTTTGAACTAAGTAGAAATCTGCATTTATGACTGAATAGAGTTCATATACATATACACTGCTCAAATTGGGAAGAAGGATTGCAGATAAAGGGATCACTACTTTGTAAGGAAGCTTATAACACTCTGAGTTGCCACATGACTGCTTTTGCAAGCTGGGCGACAACCTACGAAACCACTGAGGGCTACTGCGCAGGTGCAGTAACTCTGTAATGTGTTTAAGCACTTGTAAAAGGAAATGTGTGGGGAAACTTGTTACATGTAATAACGACTTTTTTTCCGTTTTTCAATATTTAACAACTAAATACGCTCATCTTGTTTTTATTGTCTTGATAATGAATAATTCACTCTGTTTCTTATTTTGTTCTCTTATGCCTCTGTTGCCTTATACTGTGACTGCATGTTACTGTTAAGAGAGAACAACAAAGAACAATTTTAGTGAGGTTTGTAGAGCTCCAGTGGAATGGACCCCTCTGTTCCCAGGGTGAGAGTCAGCCCTGCCTACAGGAAAGTCAGTAAGACCCACTTGTTCAGCTGAGTCACCTGGGCATTTCCAATAGACAAATCTGGCACCAGCCCCCAAGCTTCTTCAGGCATGACAGTGGTTCTGCCTTCTTGGTGGAGCATTAGGACCTGTATCACAGCTCCTAGTGAGCTCTGACCTCAGCAGGAAGGCAGAGACCTGCCCATTCAGGGATGCAAGGCTTTCTTTCTGTGCATGCTGGGATCTCTCAGGTTCTGCTGCATCGAACACCCAGCAGGAGTGAAGCAGGTTGCCTTGCCTCTCCAGGGAGGGATCGCATGACCTTCATGAGAAGCAGCTGCTGCTGGATCCTGATCCCTGCCAAGTTCAGCAGTAGCTCCTGACTTCAGGGCTGAGAATTGTACACCCACGCTTTCTCATGCTCCATGCTGAACACGGTCAAAAGCACATCGCTCAGTAGAAAAAGAGGCCAAGGAACACTGCAAGTAGTAGTTTTCTCTGCAGGTTTTACACAGTATTGATTACAAGTGATCAGTGACTGTGACAAAATTAGGAAAATGAGGTTGTTCGATGTTATAAATAAATTCTCTCTCGAGTAATTTATGTTGAGAACCCTTGTTACAGGGTTACTTACAAATTTCTTCATAGAATCCATGCTGCCATGTTTGCAAATGCTGTTTGAATAATTGAAGACAACAAGATTTTAATAGTCTGATCCAGATTCAGAAATGCAGACTTTGTAGTCGACTTCACTCTGACATATTTAAATTGCTGTCTACAGAATCACAGTGTTTTGACCAACATTTCTCTTTACACCATAGGCTTATCTTATCTTGCTTACATTGTTAAATTTTGTGTAGTTGGAATTTTTTTTTATTGCATACCATGTTATTTAAAAAAATAGATGTACAAGAATACTGAAGCTAAATAAATTTCATATTGTTTAGAGCAGAAATGCAGTTTGAATAGACAAAGGAGTTCTGTTACATTTATCTCTGTGCTGTTTTGTTGTACTCGCTGCCTTTTTTTCTTGCTGCAGCTTTGTGACTGGACCGAAAAGACATACAAACTTCACAAGATACTTTAAATGCAAAACATCAATTTAGATGCAGTCCTTATTTCTGTGTGATGACTCTGTGGTTTGTGTGATCATCTGTGCTTCTTTTCAGTAATGTTCCATGGACTATGTTGTGAGGATGAGGAGTGATGGCTGTGTTTTGATGCACGTTATGGTATATATTATGGTATGCAATGGCTCTATAAGCATTGAAATATTAAGACTCACAGTCTTAATTAAATCTTATCTAGCTGATAGATATGATATTTTTGATTTTGTTGACATTTCCTGACATAATATTTAAAACTTTGGTTAACCATTTTAAGTGAAGTAGCAGCTCTTCAAGCTGCTCGGTGTTAAGAAAAGCAGGAAGGAGAGGATGAGAACTGACTCAGCACCAGCAGTCTGTGTAGGACAGTATATAAAACAGCAACTTACTGGTACTTTTTAAAATGAGTAGAATTCTGAGTCCCTGCAGGCCTATGTGGGTTTTACGGCCTCCTGCAGAAGAAGGGAAAATCATCCACTTCTTGCAAGGTTGTGATTCATGCTGAGTGTTGTAGCTTTGGTGGGAACAGCTGAAAGGCAATACCGTGTCTCTGCAGATGGCAGGAGTGCCCACCTTCCTCTTTTTGGTCTGCACTGCAAGCTGTATTCTTCATTTCTATGAATTAGGATACTTTTGGAAGCCTAACCATTGTTCCTGCTGACCACTTACACAACTAAAATCTTCTCTATTGATAAAGATAATGAGCTCACAGCTCCCAGACATCATAACATCTATTTTGTTTCCTAACTGGACCAAATCATGTATTTGCAGAGATGCAGTGAGAAAGAGAAGTATATCAATGTTTTGGCCACTATGTAATGCCTCTTAGCAGTGCCGGTGATAGCAAATCTGTAGAAAAATAGTGTGACATTCCTTTTTGATGAGCAAAATTCGTTTAAACATAAAGCAGTAGGAATCTTCCTACCATAGATTATTGCATCTCATTATGTGCTTTTTACAAGATATATGACTGTGGAAACCAGTCTGGTCATAAGCTCATTCTGCAAGACTTTCAGGTATTGACTCAGCTCTTCAAAATGTCTAACAACGCTTTCTCTCTGCCTGCCTCAGAATATATAAACATTTTAAAATGGATATAAACTCACCTTTCCATGCACAACAGATGCAAATACATGAGACGGGGAAAGAAATGAAATGCATACTGTTAGTGTTATACTTGATGAAACACTGGTAGTATATGTGACACTGAGGCTCTCTCAGTGAGCTTGCAAGCTAAGTCCTTACTCCTGCAGGCCTGGAGCCCATGGGCTCTGTGAGAGTGCGGGGTCTGACAGCACGCAATAGCTTTGCAAGGGACTTTCTGTTCCCTTTATGCTATTCACTGCTAAGTCTATGGGAAGCCAAAGAGATCCAGAATCCCATTGGCACAGAAGTACTGTATTTCCTAGTTTAACCTGTGCTTTTAATCCACATAACGCCTCGTTAGTCAGGCTTTATGGGTGTAATCCAGAGCCCATTGATCTCAGTGGAAAATTGCCCACTGATTCCACTGGGCTTTTGATCACCGCCTGTACATGTGATATTAATTTCACCTTTAAAACTTGTGTAAACCTACCAGGTTTGTGACCAGCCTAATTTTTCAAGGTTATACATAACTGAAAGTTAAGTGAAAAACATGCTTCCCCCCGTGTACCTGAGACAAAATCCTGCCAAGTCCAGCACAAATTGGGAAGAAAAGCAGGAATTTCTGGATGTGAATCTTCCCCTTACCCTGCCCCCGTTTTGAGTCTGGAGGACCTCTGTGCCATGGAGGTTCACAGACTTGGCTTCAACACCTGGCCATGCTGTCTAGCTCCAAACTTGGCCTGACCTCAGAAGTGTTTTTCCTCAGAACCATGGGTGCCTCCCACAGAGAGCTGAAGGGGATGGAAAGCTTAAGCAGTCCCATGGGGAACTTAAATCCTAATTCAGGAGTACCAAAAATTGATTCTTTGCAGCTGTGGAACAATTTTTTCTTTCCTGAATTGAGGGAAGAAAAGCTCAAAGAGCTCAGATATATTTCTAGGAGCCAAATTTTTTATTGTACTTGGAAATTTTTATTTGATCAGCAGCCTTGAGATTTGAAGAGGATTATTCACCTCCCTTCCTTGTTTTGAGAACTAGCATAAATAATCCATTTAGTGATAATGCTGTGCCTCCCAGTGTGCTTGTTTATCATTAGAGTTCTCCAGCTTTCAGTGGGCTAGTGCACTCTGATTCCTGGCTGGATTTATGATGCAAATGTCAGGCAGGAACTCCATCCCTCTGTTTTCAAGCCAAACCTCTTTATTTTTACATTGGATTTGAATTATATATTTATGGAATCATTGGGAAAGATTTGAAAATATTAAAATTCTCTCCACATTTAAAACCAGGTTGGAGGTTAGCTCCAACCTGAAAGTTAACTGTAAGTCCATAAGAGTGACATTTATGTATTGTTTCTTTCACTAAATTTTCTCTAAGGGTCATCATGTGGGTTTTCAGCATGCATGTCAAACACATGTCCATTCTTTCCTCACTCTGTAATGTCTTTTCACTTATTTTATTTGTATATTGTATCTGTCTCTAGAAGAATCTGAGAATTTTTTAAGGGTTCTTTGTAGGTAACAAGGCCCTCTTACAGGAGCAGGTACATCAAAATAGGGAATGATAAGTGAAAAAGATTGCAGGAACCAGAAGAAAAAAACTTGTCTTCATTAGTAAGACCTATGGGAACAACTATAGGAAGAACTTGTCTCAAAAAACTTTCACACAGTGCTCAGTGTAGTCCGACTGACATGATCAAAATCAACATGGCAGGCACTGAACAGATTACAAACTACCTAAATGATAGGTCTTCAAATGCAGTTGTTGGGGATTTAAAAGTGACTGTGTGATTTCAGGACTTCAGTGAAATGCAGGCTTCTAGTATAGAATGATAACTGAAAAGGAGGTACTATCCTTGGAAGCAGTTTAATAGCTTAAACCATTGAACTAAACTATTTAGTTTACAATTTACTATTATTTAAAACTATTATTTAAACTACATAGTTTAGTTTAATAGAAAACCATGAAGTAGGGTTCTATTGCTTCTATATTGGCACTGAAGTATGACCTCTACCAGAATTATTATCCAGTCTTATAACAGACCAATAAATATCTTGTTAAATTAGAGAGCCTTCAGATAAGATCTACAAGAATGACACAAGATTTGAAAAATGTACCTGGCAGTGAGAATTGTGAGAAGCTAGATCTGTTTAGCTCAGACAATGACATTTAAGGAGGACCTTGGTGGTAATTAGGGGTAGAAGTATTCTCTGATCCAAGTGCAGGAGGTGCATACACACAATCACATTGCAGGAGATGGATCTATGCACCCTATCTGCAGTGCTAATGTAGGACATAAAGTCTGTTTTTCTAGTAAAGGAGAGCACAAACTTGATAAAAGGCAGCTGTATGGTCTAACAATGAAGGTGGAAAGATATTCGTTAGAAAGAATATTATAGACATCACAACTAGATGAATTCAGACCAGAAATGAATCATTGAACAGCAGCCCACTGAAACAATTTACCAGATCTTGCTGTGCATTTTACATTACTTCAGGATTTTCTTTTTTTTCATCATCAATTTCAATGTTTTTAAGAGTTATCATCTACTTCACAAGAGCTAGTTTGAAAAAGCCCAGCATTCAAGACATTACACTGGAGGAGTGTAACAGAAATTCTGGATTTATTATTTGTGAAAACATACTACTCATGTTTCTTCCAAGTCTGTTTTCAGGAGCCTTTGATTTAATAAATATTTTAATTTCTGTCAGAAGTAGAACATTTTTGCCTACAATACATATGTACAGATAGAAAAAACCCCATTTTTTTCATTTTTGTGTGGCACTTTGATTTTTCATAGGTAGAATATTAGGGCTTCCTTAGCCTTTATGTGGGCAGGGTGTTCCCAAGTACTGTTAATTTCAATAAGAATTGTAACTGTTCAGTGTTACTAAATTTGAATTGGGGATTGATTTATTTTTTGTATCATGACAATGGAGTCATTGTACCAAAATAATAATGTTGTACAAGTAAGTGAATGCAGAAGTTCCAAAATAAGAAGACCATGGGCCCTGAGCACATCCTGTGACCCCTTATTTTTAACAGTAATTGCCCACTTGCTATCTATATATACATATATATTAGCAAAAAGATTACAATAAACTAAGAAACGTATCTGAGCAACAACATAAAAATTTATATTTGACTTAAGAAATGTCAAAGTTTTTGAATGTTTTGCAAAGTAAGAATACAACATAGGATGAGGTAGGATAAACTAAAATCATTGAAAGACTTTTTGTCTGAAATACTACATAGTTTGGAGATAGAATAAAAATTCTTGTTAGTTAGCTGATGAATTTTTACATTTTTTGCTGCTGTATTTTCTAGTTTGCAATTTTCGTGGAAGTTGAAATATCCTTGGGAAAGCCTATTCACATGATATTTCAAGCCTGAGAAAAAATGGGAAGGTGAAATCCTCTCAAGAAAGGTTGAATGAATATTTCCTATCCAATTGTGTAAAATTCCATCAGTTTGAAAAAAAATTAAGGCATTTGTCCAAAGTCAAATTGCTATAATAATTTGTGCTTAAATCTGTCCCCAGTTACCATGATGAAATCTGTAATCAGAATTACATAACAACATCTGAATGGGTCCTTTCTATAACTAAAAATGTTCCCAAAAACTTCTGAAAATGAAAACCTGAAATCTTTATTTTATTTCAGTCCTTGTCTTTCTCTCTTTTGATTTTTAAGCATCATCAGCAATGAAGAGATGGAATTACACATGTGACACTTCAATTGATGCTTAGATAGGCAGTATTAAGAACAGGTATAATCTTTGTAAATAACACCTGGGGACAGATAATAACAAGTTACATTGATTTTCCTGCTCAGGATTTTAGTCACTGGCATTAGTCAGAGCTTTATAAAGGAATAAACACTTCTGTATAAATAGATTTTGTAGATTTCTATAGAAGAGTTTAGTTTTAGAATAAAGGGAGCTTTAGAGTGCATTGTGCTGCTATGTTCTTTGCATGAAACCTTTACACATGTTGCTTATTTCAATCTTGAGGCAAATGACAAATGCTGTTTAAGCACCAGCTCACTTTTCTCTTTTCCTTCCAAGTACTGACTGAAAGTTTGCGAGGAGCTCAGATGAAGACTTGGTCTCTACTGGTCTCCCTTTACTATTTTCATCTTGGACATCCAAATCCTGTGGCATTTATAGCACCCCCACTGAGGCACTGAGTGCTCTTGGACATGTGTATATGTATAGTTACAGTTAAGTAATTGGTGCTTACTTCCATGAACAAGACACTGGGAATGGTTTGAGAAACTGCTTCTCCTGTAAGCTCAGCTGAGCTGGATTCAAGCCTCCAAGGAGGGTACGGTTTGTTCTGCCCTCCATGGCTGAAAGCAGTCTAAATAAACTCAGGAGCTGCTTTCAGGAATGGGATTTGAACCTATGTCTCATTTGTGGGGGGAGTTCACCACTGGAGGACAATATGGTGCTATAAAAATCTATTAGTTATTAGGTGACACTACAGCTGTACTTTTCAGGTCAGGAAATGGCATTCATCCATGGCGATAAGACTCAAACCAAAAAGGTGAAGAACTATGTAACGTCCTTGTACTGAAACAGATTAGCAGTGCCATCAAGAAACTTCCTTTCTTGTCTGTGCTATACCGTTAGGACAGATGGAAGTGACTCCAGGCCTCTCAGAGACTGTTTCTCCCTCCCTCCCTTTGTGTGCTGAGCCGAGCTTCAGTGAACACTGTGCACTTGAAAAGTCTTGTTAAGAAAAGGCCTCTTCTCATGTAACCTCTCCTGGGTGGATTGCATTCCTTATAAACAGTTTAAACAAAGCCAACACACCTTAGTGCCCTTGGTAGGCAACAAAAATTTGAGGTGATTGCCTGAAGGCTCTTTTTACTGAAAGCTTGCATTTATTCTTTTCCTCTCCTCTCCTCTCCTCTCCTCTCCTCTCCTCTGCTCTCCTCTCCTCTCCTCTCCTCTCCTCTCCTCTCCTCTCCTCTCCTCTCCTCTCCTCTCCTCTCCTCTCCTCTCTTTTCTTCCCTCATTTCTTTTTTTTTTTTTTTTTTCCTTACCCAATTCACATTATTTACCCCAAATCTGCAGATGTTTATCTTTGGAGGCTTTACTTCTGGGACTTTGGAATCCAGTCATCACATCTTTTTCCTCTCACTGAGGCAAATGTATTTGCACTGAAGTCTGAAGTGTTTGACCTTCATCAAAATCTAAGCCACTTATAGGTTATAACTTCATTTTGCTTAAGTATTATAGCATGTCTCTTATTGGAGGACAAGTTATACCCCTTCTTCATTAATAGAGGCTGCATTGCAAGCATGGCTTCAATGAAAAGTTAAATCTATGTAAAGTCAATACTTTTATGACTTTATCAAAATAAGAACAGATACTGAGTTGGAACGGCATTGTTTCTTTTTATATCAGGTCAGTCAAAAGACAATCAGTGAAACCTGTAAAAATGGAAAACATTTTTCTTAAGTCAGAAATCAACTTTCTAAAATTTTATTTTCCAAGACACAAAATTAATTACAATTATATTAAATTGAAATGCTGAAATAAGGATGGATGACTAATCAACCCGCCTCTTCAATGTACTGTTTGTTGGGAAGGGAAGAGCTTCCCTAGCTGCAGTAATTGGTCACTTTTGTTGACAGATGGAGTGCAATAAATTCTGATCTACAGTGAGACACTCTCAGCTTCACATGATCCAGCAAATGTCTGTAAGGCTTCTTCTACATGGCCTTTCCAGTGAACTGAAATATAGATTGTTGCCTGATCACTACATCTTCACTAGAAGTCATCTTGTTGTTAATCTTCTTTAGCATAGAGTTGCAAATAGATGTTGGGTAGCATGTAAGGAAATGCTTGGAAGTATTATATAACTTGAAAAACTGTTATTAAAATGCTGTTGAAATGCTGTGATAGAGATCATGGGAGAAATACTTGCCTTTGATTAGTCAGAACATTTAAGGGCCAGAGGACTAAGGTGGTGTTGTGTTACATATCCCATCTCTACACAGGGAAGGGCATTTGTGTACTTACGGTACTTTTATATGGACCAGCATTCCAGCTCTGCAGTAACATGAAAGATGAGGTAGGGTGTATTGCCAAGGAATATTTAGCCTTACCACAAAGTCTTATCATATCACACAAATTGACAAACCTTTCATGACCCAAAAGAGATAGTGGATAAGAGGAAATATTGCAGCTAAGCAAAAACACTAAGTAGTACAATTACACCAAACATTTGTCTATTTCATCATACCTGTCTGCCAGTGTTATTAGTTTGTTCCTGAAATATCCATGCATTAATTTCCAAGAAAGTAAGGGAAGTAGGAAAATCGATTTTATAACCAACAAATGCATATTTTTAGACATTTCTCATAATATGTGCTGAAGAGATACAGATGGTCTGTGATATAAACATGGCTGTAAAAGTGGCAATGCAGTGCCTGCATGTACTATGGAAGAGAACTTTCTGAACATGTTAATTTTTTACTGTATCAATCAGTTCATCAGTTTAAATCGGGAACTGAAGTGACATCTGTTGACATTCAGTTTGGTCCATAACACAGAATTTCTTAGTCAATGACATTTACAATGTTAATTTCTAAACAGATTAATATTTTCAATGAGAATGACATCCAGACAGAAAAAAAATGAAACAGGTAATCTTCTAATTCAGTTAAAGAACTGTTCTGCTAAAGTAGGAGCCCCAAAGCAGTGGGACCTGAAGAGTACAAGTCAGGAAGAAAAGACAGCATGATTGCATAGTACTGCATAGTTTTCCTTTCCAGAAGGAAACAAAATAAGAGTTATAGTCATAAGGTGCAGGGAAGAAAGTTACATACTGCAACACTATGTAGGTTGAAATTAGAAAAACCCAGGTCATAAATAATAATAAAAAAAAAAATATCAAGATTAGCCATGGGAAATACCCATTTACAACTTGTACTAACGTCACGGCCAGACTGTCAACTGCAGTTTTCATATTTTGTAACTGCAGCAAAGGATGGACTATGTGCATTAAGTGATCTTTTATTACTTCTGTCAAAGTAAAAAATTAAAAGGGAAATGTATGCTTTCTCCAGAAACATCCAGACTCTCTTAAGTTAGAAAAGATGCCTGTGCAGAATGATGCTGGTGATGTGCAGTGTTAGAACAGTCACGGGGAAAAAAATATTTCACTAACAACTGAGGTTGTTTTCTCTTCCCCCCCTGCAGTGTTCATCACAGTACCCTCCAGCTGTTTTCCTTGGGATACAGCCCTATTGCTCTGGGATATCCAACCTCCAGGGTACAAAGAGTAGTAATTTTTAATTTCAATCTCCAACACCTGCATGAGGGAGGGAGCTCTGGTCCTTGATACCATTTAGTCACTGACTTCCCTGAAAATAGGATTGAGCCATAATACATCCCTGGACAGCTAGGAGACATTAGGGGCTAATAAGTCTTATGATAGATGCACACTATTGATTTACCATGCTAGCTTTTAAAATCTGAATACCAATGGCATTTACCCAGGGATACATATTAAGCAGGTCCATATGGAAATATTTTCCATGCATCAAACCCATGTACTTAGAGTTTTTGCATTGCATAGTTTGTCAAAATCACTCAGATTGATCTCAGGTACATATATATTTATATACACACACATATATAAAAATAGATATAAAGACTTATTGGACTAAAAAGCTTTAAATAAAAACCAAGTGTTCATAGCTCTTCTCCTTTGTTAAATTCTCAAAGTGAAATTTCACTTTGTCCTTGAAATATAGGTTTAGCAGATAAGGGAACTGAAGATCTGATCTAGAGACAAGCCAAATGCCCCTTGGTGCTGCACTTGAAAAGACAGGCCTCTAACCATGCAGAAGTTTGACCTTGTGAGGAAAGATTTGCAGGGACATGAAATCTAGAACTTTCTATTGAGTTCGTATGCATTATGCTATCCCAAGAGAGCTGTTTTGTTAACTATTACAGCCAAGGCACGCAGCTTACTATTTCCTAATGAGCATTTTAATTTCCGTTGAAAAGACCTGCACTTTAGGATGTGGCCCTGCTGCCATATCCTTTCAAATGTATACATTTTACTCATTTAAAAGCTTTGCTTTAATTTCCAAACCTGTCTTACAATAGCAGAAAATTACGTTAAGGTGCTATCCTTGGGAACATTAAAGCCAGGAAGGCATCAAGAGAAAGTCTGAAGATAATACCTTTCAGTGAAAAAGCTCTCCAACACCTGGGCACAGATCCAGCTAAAGAAAGGACAGCCCCGTTACATGTTAGTCTGCTCCTACTGGTATTAAGGACTTTTTTCAAACCGTAAAAGATATATCCCAGCAGAGAATACCCAGTTAACTATCTAATGTTAGAAGAAAGATTTTTTTATATGATCAGATTAGTTAAACAGATTTTTCTGCAAGGGAAAGAACTATTAAAATATGTATTTTTTATGACTGACAATCAGCAGAATGAGTGTTTCATATAAAATCTATTTTCCTTTTGGGACACAATTTGTTCCTGATCTTTCTCCCTAGCAGATCAGTTTCCAAGGAGGCTAAAAATAAATAGCCTCCTTTAAAAACAAAACGGTGACTGAATTAGTATGCTCCTGTGAAACAGCAATTATTTCTGACAGGTGAAAAGGCCATTAGACATGAATTGATTTTCAGAGGTACTGTGAACTCTTAGTCTAGTCGACAGGAGCTGTGTGTGCTCAGCACCTCTGAAAATCAGGGTCAGTCTTGCAAGGTGCTGAATGACCTCAACCCACAGAAAGTTTTCCACACATTTCAGGAACTGGCCTTTAGAAATGAGACAAGAAATCTGTAAGCCCAAATACGTACTGTGAAAATTCTGAAACACAATCTCTGAGCTGTCATGTTGTCTGCTTTAAACGGCATTGAACTTGGCAATATGAGGTCCTGAGAAAGCCACTTAACTTCCCTGTACTGTTTCCACTTTTAGACCTTCTGTGTCTTGTCCTTCTAAATAGTACCAAGACCTGGATTGTTGTCTTCTGCTCATGAATACAGTACCTAACACTACTGGGCTCTAGTATCAGTTGGAACCACTTATTGCTATGAAATGGCTGTTCATAAATATGAGAATTATGAAATATAACTGTGTAGAGAAGGGACTCTAACTTTGCTAAGCCTATGCAGTATCTCAGTGGAAATCCATGACTGAGAATACAGGTGTGTTGGGCTCTTAGTTAGCCCTCCATATTCTTCTAGAGTAAAAATAAATTCTGAAATTGTGATCAAAACATTGAAATCTAATTAATATATGAAAAAGCCAATACAAAACAGGAAAACAGCGATTTGAATGAGAGAGAACAACAAACTACTAACACAGATGAGACGAAAGTTATGCACGGGAGAATGTATAATGAATAAGGTTTTTTTCTAATGTCTTAATTTTCTTTTGTTTTTTTGTGCAGAATCAGTTTAGATCTGCTTCTCAAAGATCTGTGAACACTTGAGGCCAAACATATCTGAATTTTGAGGAAGCTCAGACTGAGGTGTGATTCCAGAACTTTGTGATGTGAGCATCTCTTGTTATGTCATGATTGCCTTCTCTTTCATCTTTTCCGTACATCACCATATATGTCATATGTGCTATGGACAGTTAATTTTATAGTAACAAAAAAAAGCTATGCAAGCAATATCAATATAAATATGCTGGCTGTATTTATGGGTCAAGTTTTCCACCTAAAAAGGGCTTAGAAAATTGACTCTGTTCTGACTGCTGCCAAAGATTCTCTAGTGAAGTCCTTCATTTGTGCTTTATTTCCTGACCGTATAAAGAGAGGTTAACAGCATTTGATTTAAAAAAAAGTATTATGGTGGGACAAAGTTAATGTTTGTAGACAACTTTGGTATTCTCAGACAGCAGGTGGTTTGAACACTGACATGTACTGCTTACTTACATGTCTGCATCTTCAGGGATTTTTACGTGTGGTTGTCCAGTGATGCTCATTGACCTTTTTAGTGTTCTGGTACCATAAATGTAGCTGGAAAACAGCAATGTTTAGCATTATGAGTGCAACAGGATTTTGTTTGGTACAGTGTATTAGATTTTACTCCTTTTTCCATCAGATGGGTAAAGGGAATATATACATTTTTGGTAAGGCATTTAATAAAACAGTGACCAGAATGGTATGGCTAAAATGATGACATTTTCCTAGATTTATGTTTCCTGGATTATAATGGAAAAACTTGGTGCTATGCTTGTGTCTTGGCTTTTGCAACATTCCTCTACAGTCTAGACTAGAAGTATGTCTTCTCCCAAGTACCAATATTTGGAAATTGTCCTAAAATGAAACTCCTTTATCAAATCCTTTTCACCACAGCCCCTAGACAGGAAATACCAACATGGTAAACCTTGATCTGAAACCTTTGGAAAGCTTGACTAAATTCATACTTTGACTCTTTGAAAAGGTCCCTAGAGAGCTGAAATGTATGCATTGAGCATTTAAGACCTATAGCTCACAAAATGAAACTTGACTCCAGACAGGTTTCATTAATTGGGAGAAGTTATGATGATAAGCATTGCTTTACTTTTCTTTCTTCCTAGCAATAGTTTGCTAAGATTACAATGAGCTCTGTCTTAACTGTCGGAGTAAAGAGACTTCATGTTACTAAAGTTTTTACTTTGTATAGTCATAGTGAAACTGTACTAAATAATTTCTGTGAGTGCTTGGAGCATTCTCACAACTGTCACATGGCATAACAGGTCACATGAATCAGTTAAGGTCTGAGATCAGTACAGCGACTGGTATGCCTTCACCTAAGTTCCTGTCAAGCTATGCAGAGCTAGGCTTTTTCAATGAAATGGAGCTTCCATTCATTGAAGGGAGGGCCACAGCGATGGTTTTATTACTGTCATCTATGATGCTCACATTTCATCTGCAAGCTGTCTTTATAAGAAATTGCATTTTGAAAGAAAGAAACCTTATACTTTAAAGATTTGGGACAAAAATACTATATAGCAGTGCTCACTGGTTTTTTTTTGGGGTTTTTTTTTTTTTTTTTTTTTTTTTTTAATTTATTTTTATTTTTATTTATTGTCTTAGTTCATTATCCTGCATATTGTTTGTATTTTGCATTAATACTTATTGGTTAGAGCATGACTGTCTTAAAAGCAGGAGAGAGCTTCTAATTTTTAGATCCGTTTATTGTGAGACATTTTCTTCCCATGATCTAACCCACCTGGTGTTCTGTGTTCATTTTCTTAGACCTTTGCAGTACCAGATTGTGAGAAGCTGCTGATTTTTTTTTTAATCAGTTCCTCAAAGGATTGGATAGGTAGTTGATGGATGCCACTCCTAGGAACCCTTAAGTGTGAACATTATGTGAGAACAAGCAAGAACTAAGGAGAGAAACAAATTCAGAGACATTGCTCTACCTTTTGCTGCTAAACGCTAGATAAAAATGTCTGTATTAATCCTTCAGTTGCTTCCTTAAACTTTTTTAATGTTCTACTTATGGATCTTTTTTTTTTTTGGTCAGAGGTCAAAAATAGACAACTAACGAATTTGATATAGGTACAGCAAACAAACACATTTATACATCTAATGTCTATGATAAAGACGACTAACAGAATTTAACAAATCTTTAAGCAGTCAATAGGTGAATGAGTTTGTCTCCAGCATTCCAGGAATGTTTCACTCCAGAGCTATAAATACCCCAGTCATTGTCCTGCCGTGTAAGAGCCAACCAGGAGCTGCTATATTGTTCTCTTTCTCCCCACCATTGGGGAGCCAGGAGGGGAAACTATGTCAGAAGCTGTCTCAGTGCTGTCAGAGAGCTTCCCTGCTCCTGGTAACTTCTGCTAGTCTGTCCTGATTCACCTCCAATTGTCTTTGAATCACCTGAATGACTTTGATTTCAGTCAGTACTAACTCTAACCTTAACTACCTGTTTGCTCTTGATTATGAACTAGCAAAGCAATAGATATGAAAGGGTACAAAAAATCTCAGATTAAATGAAACATAGGTAGTGCTTTGACCTAGCTCTAACCCTAATGAGATGATAAACAGTCATCAGAAAGTGAAAGAATTGTGGGGCTCTTTTAAGTGAGGTTTTGTGTTTGTGGATTAATATTCCCAGTGAGGTAGACTGGAGTTATTTACAGAAATCTCAGCCAAATAGGTTATTTTCCTCTATGAATAAAGTTGATTTAATTTTAGATATTGCAAGAAGCATTTTGTATTTGTTAATATAATTAGGAGGGTTGATGGACTAATTTATAGGGTTGCATTTTGCTTTCATCTGTAGGAAATGAAAGAAGGAATAGAAATAAGGCAGCGCATTTTAGGTAACAGATGCCTTGCAATATTAAAACAAGAAGCAAAAACATTTAAGCAAAAAATGTCTGATACATTCTGTCCTTCATAATGCAGTTACTTTTTTCCTGGTCTGACTTTGCAAACTGATGCTTTTGTGTGTATTGTGGTTTTCTTAGCATTAACTGATGGATAGGTCAAAAGTTTCTACTATGACTAAAGCCAGAGCCTAAGTTTCAAAGAAGAGTGCTTCCTCACACTCATCAGAGGAAATGGCAGGATACGCTTCCCAGTGCCCAAAGAGCAAAGGTCCTCTTTTTAAAGGAAATGGGTTACACGTTACCTTAGAGCTCCGAGGAAGTTTAGGGAATAAAATTCTCAGTATAAGTAAAATAAATAAACAGGTTAGCTATTTAGAAATACGAAACTCATCCTATGCAGGCAAAAAAGATTAATCGTCACAGAGAATCAGAGTAGTAATGAAGCTAAATATCTGTGGTAGGTATTCACAAGGTATTTTTCCCAAGCTTTCTTCCTTTTGTCACCTCCCCCCAAAATGACTCATTGAATACACATGGAGTTGTACAACTAGTAAAGTCAAACACAATACATTTGTTTTAAGCAGGAAAACTTTATAATGTGTGAGTCTTAATCTTGCTTATTCAGGCTAATCTAATTTTGTACTGGGAATATAAGGCACCTTTATAAAATGAGAAAAACACCCATTGGATGCTTACTGCACAAAGGTGTTCCCTGGCCGAATGGGAATAGGGACTTAACAAATGCTTCTAATTGGAAAATTTCTGCTCCCCAGAGTGACCAGGAAAAATAGGAATGTGTCATAGATGGGGTGGGATGGGCTACACTGCATTCTGGTTACTGTCTACTATGTAGGACCCATAAGAGGTCTCAGGAGCTAAAATATAAGTATAAGCAACTGTGAGATCCTGACCTGAACCCGAGTACAGCAAAGATACTTAAAAATATAATGGTTTCTCCTTCCAGCCTTTGGTCAAACATAGGAATAATTGGAAGTTAAGCTTCTTATATTTCATCTTGGGTTTTCTGAAGTTCAGTCTTCCCTAAAATGGAGAAGGAGGTATTCTATAAGAGCTTTTGTTCTGTGTATCTGCATTGATCATGCCCCTTTTATAGAACTGTAGAGACAGCGGCACATGGGAAGAGAGGTGTTTCTTTTGAGGTAAATCAGGCAGGGGGAGACAGAAAGACATGATTATTAAATCAGGATTCTTTTGAAACTGTATTAAAAATATGGAAATATAGTAAAAAATATTACAGAGTGCTTAAATAAGGTAAAAACCTAGATATGAAGAAAAGGCACAGTTCTTTACATCCACTGCAGGGAAATAATGCAAAGACAGATCTAGTTGAGCCTGGTTGACTAATTGAGAAAACGCAGTTAGGGCATCCTATTTTCCAGAAGAAACATCACACAAGTAATGTGACTAGTATCATCTGTGGCTACTCTTAATTGGTGACCTGTAGTGGCCAGGTCCCCACTTACTTCTGGGTGGGTAGTTTGTGATCAGCCTTGGCAGGTGGGTGGAACAAGGCCCACTCTCATCAGTCTCTGGATTCACAGTGAGTCCTCTTAAATGCTTTACCATTGCTTCCCCTTTTCTGTCAAGTAAAAAGCTGCTTTCAAACTAATGAGGGGTAGGAAAAGAAAAAAAAAAATCTTTCTTGTGGTTACACTGTTCTGTAAGTACCTGTTGTGGGATTTACTCTACATACTCTATATTTTTCCAAGTCCCCCGACATAAGCCTTCATCAGAGATGGAATACAGATCTAGAGGAAGCAATGACTGGCAGAAAAAAGCAGTTGTTCTCCTGTCTGGGAAGAGAAAATATAAAAGTAGTGTCATTGTCCTTCTGGTTGTCACTACATCCATGATATTTAAGTGTTTGTTACTGCTGCCATAAAAACTTCACTCAGGATAAATTTATGAAAATTCTGATTAAATTCACTCACTATTAGCCTTTCTTCTCAACTTTACTAGTGAAAGATATAGCCTCTCTTGACCATGGTCCAAATTCGCTGACAGTAGTGGAAAGAATATTTAGGATTTCAATGGATGTATAATCAAGCTGTTATACTGTCCAGCATATTTTTTCGTATATGCTTTGGTATATATGAAATTTTTTGCCTTCTTTGTTGTTTCCCTGACAACACTTTTCTGTTTGGTTGTTGCTATTAGGATGTTTTATTTAGGTGGCAAATACCTCTATAGCACAAATGTATCACAAGAAGGTGCTCACACAGTGTGCTTTATCCTACTTTAAGTACAGGAGAAATATATGTCATAACACGTAGCAGAAATAATTGCTAGTGAGATTCAATTCTAAGGGTATCATGCATTTAGCCTTTACTATAAATGGATATAATATGGTAGCACATTTTATTGTGAATTAGGTTCACAAGTTCTTTTAATGATACCAGAAGCTAGAGAACCGATTTCTAGCATACTGCTTTGAACATTTACCACGTAGCACGTACTATAGTAGGTTTTCAAGGACATGTTTTAGCTTTCACCTGGTACAGGGAATAAGGGGATTGGAAGGGAATAAGATATCTATAATTTATAACAGGGTTTTCTATTTTTATATAATAGTAATTTAATCCTAGATTAAACTCAATAAATATACAAAACTGTTTCACTGCATTCCATTGCATCAGGATACAAACAATTAATTTTGTCGTTGTGTCCTACACAAAAGAAGAGATTGATTAAAATGTTTTTATTAGTTCATGTGACAAAAAAAAGTGCGTCTCTTTCTACCTAGTATTCTTGGCCGATTTAAAGAAACAATACATCAGCATCAGAAAAAAAAAAAGGAAAATGTAATTCATGTAAAAGTTATTCAGATCAGACTGACGTTTGTTCATATAATAATAAAGTAATACTTTGTCTAATCTACTTATCAACACAGCGTTATCTGACACTTTGATAATAGACTAGTATGACCTTAGAGGTTAGCAATGACATTGCTTTCTGAACATGACAGTCCTTACCATGCCTTTCTGAGCCTGTCTGAAATGTTTTCATTTACATAATAATGTGGGCACAGTGGTTGCAGTATGACAAAATGAAGCTTGCTAGTCTTTAGAAGTCTGAAATCTTACCTGCCGCCTGAAACAGTGTGCCTGCTCTGCTTGCAGTGAAGAGCTTGCCTACAGGATTCCAAACTTGCCCTTTTACATCTGAGACGTGGCAGTTATACCAAAAATGGACACAGGGAAAAAAAGAACACTCTTGCCATATCAAAATCCATTGCTTAAAGCTTAAAAAAAAAAAATTTACTTATTTAAGTAAGTAAACATCTTTGTTATTCTTTCCTGAAATAAAATTTTCTATGGTGAAAAACTTGGAAAAATCAAACATCAAACCAGAATTTTAACTTTGTTACTGCAAATACCTATTTTATTTTCCTCACCATTAGATGTGTGTCTAGAGATGATTCTAGGAGCATATTTTTCAGAAGCAGGTAAATAAAAATTTAAAAGTACAGTAGAAACAGAGTTTTAATAGGTTTTTTGGCAGTTAATGATCAAAATATACATCTCTTGAGATTTTCAAACAGACAAATCTTTTAAAATCACTAAGTTTTGGTTGCCTAACCTGATTAAATGCTTTTGACACTCCTAGATACCTATTCACAACCTTCAGCAGTTAAAAGCATTGGGGAATGTGATTTTTAGACGTGAAAATTTTGAGTGGAACTTAGCATCCTAAGTTGCTTAGTTTATTCCTATCTATTGAAGGTAAAGCATCTGGTAAGTCACAAGTGCTATATATTTTAAGCTAACACTTGAAAATTCTCATGTGTTTTATTTAGGGAAGATAATTTTTCACTGAAACATCATCTTATTTATTTTTATTTTTACAAACTATTAAGTTTCTAAAACACTCAGAATTGTAATTATATTTGAGGGAACAATTTTACCAACAATTAGACAATTTAACAACAATTATTTAGAATACTTTTATCTAAAACTTAAATTTCCTATATATAATTTCACTGTTGGTATAGACAATGTTGGATCCATGCTTCTTTCTTTGTATCTTGCTAAATACTCTCTTTAGTTCAGTTTTTGACTTCTGGGTCTCCAGACAAGACTCATGCAAAGGATCCTATCACTGCTGCCAAAATATTTGGTTCTTTGTAGTCAATTTTGAATACAGTTCAAGATTTCTCTAGAAGTCTGCAAAACATAAATTCATTAATGTATTTTAGCTGACATTTCTGGTTATATTTCTCATTTCCTTTTCTGGATGGCTCAGCTTCCATTAGTTTAGAGCTTCTTTTTCTTAGAATTCTTTTTTTAAATACTTCAATTCTAAACTCTCTTTATATGAGATATAAACCAGCTTTATGTCTCATGTAAAAAGGTTTTGTTCTTTTTATTTTGGCATTAGTTATTAGTTAATCCTATTATTCCTCATCCTAAAATTATACCTTTCTATTCTCCTCTTACTGTAACTCTTCTATGTGACAGTTCAGAGTATTAAAGAATCTGTAGTACCAGCCCTTGTGACCTGTAGGAGAGCTGTGGGAAGCAAACAGGCTCATGATAGCTGTTCCCAGTGAAAAATCCTTCATCGGAACATGTGTTCTGGGTCTGAGAGAGGCTGAAACTCGCAGAAAACTAGGAAGGGAATAATTTAGGAGAAGAAAGTCTCCACTGTAATACATTATGGGGAAGATGTTTACTGACTTGCAAAATCAGCTGCAAGACCTGTTCCCTGCTCTGGCAGGTCTTCAGGTGTTTAGTTTGAGACATCCTCAGAAACAAACTTGCATTGCACCAGCTCTGAAGTTGTGCTCTTCAGCTCTCATTTTTACTTAGGACTGTCTGGCAGGGACAATGTCAGCTATGTCTGGGGGCTAAAGAAAGCACAGTGTGTCTGCCTCATCCAGCCACCTCCTGGCAAGTGTGGCAAATCAGTGTCTTGCTCTTCTGTAGGGGAACTTCTGTGTCATCTGCTACAGCTGCTAGAGTGATGATCCCAGCCTTTCCTTATCCAGAAGGCGATTCAGGGCAACTAAAATGTCATGAATACTTTTCCCACCGAGGCACTGTGTGTGATGTCCAATGGACAGGGAAGATAGCATCACAGAGGAGAGGAGTCCCCTGTCTCAAATGTTGTCCTTTATGCACAGATGTGAGTAGAATTGATGCTGGTGGAAACATTTGGAAATCAGAATGACTGAATTCTGATTTCACAGAATGAATTGGTGAATATTTGTAACTACTTTTTTTTCTATGCCTTATTCTCTCACAAGTGATAGAAAAAGGCTTAAAAATACAAACACATTAAATTAATGAGTATTAACTGTGTTTGTATCCCTTGTTTATTCCCACTTCTTTTTCTTTTCCTGTAGACGATCCAGTTTTTATTTTACTGTAAGATTATGCTTCAGTGATGCCTAGCTCTGAGAAGCAATATATGACCATCAAAGCCACCTGGTGACACCCAGCTTTGATAGAGTTAGATAAGCGTTGGCTTGAGATACATGAGGTACGGTGGCCTGAATTTCTTCCAAAGCAATTACATTTATACTACTAAAGTGGAACCAGTTTCATAGAATGTACGCTCTTAGGGAAAACTAATGAATTTTATTATGTTTCAAGGGGTTTATTGGAAACTAAACTGGTTATAAATGGTACAGGCTAGGCTGTCCATGTAAATCCAAGCAGTTGTATTGAATCAGTGGAGATACATTATTTGATACTGTTACGGAACTGGTTCTATAATTCCATTTGTTAAAAGAAGTACTGGTCTGACTGATTATAACAATTTTATGGCAATATTGTATCAAGTTATAGTTCTGCTCACAGAAGGCTGGACTGATTTATCAGGTTCAGCCCTGAGAAAGCTGCAAATTTAGCTGCTTGTCAGAGGAGGTACAGCTGCCTTCCCTACTGCTTTGTCTTGGCTGGGAGCAGAGGTAGAGTTGTTGAAAACTATTCAAAGGAAAATATTGTTTTTTGTCAAAACCTAATTCTCTTATATCTAGCTAGTGTTGACCATAATTCTTTGATGTGAGAAAGTCAAAACATCTCAGTCTTCTTGCTCCATTTTAAATATGCTTTGCTCTGATTGTGCATTGATTACTTTTGTCAAACATTCTTTTCAAATTTATTGTTTTGATTTTTAGGCCAAATCATATCAGTACATTTAATTGTACATATTTTCATACTTTTTTTCAAATTACCAAATGAATATTTTAACCCCATTCTGCAATGAAACCAACTCAAAATTTTCAAAATAAAATTATTTATATTTTTAAAAGTCCTATGGAACAGTATCTCTATGGGGAATTTCAAGTAGTTTTCCTGATTTGGCAGGAAGTAATTTTTTCGACCTTGGACTTTTCCATGACATTCACTTGTTGAACAGCTGTGACCTAACTTGTCTTTCCAGAACCTAGGAGGTAGGCTTGCACCACAGGGTCAGGGTGGTCCTTCTCATCCAGAAGTACACTGAGCCTACAGCCATATAATAGAAAAAAAAGAAGTTAATTGAGTTTACTGACCCGCAGGGTGACTTTCAATATGTCTTTGAATGGGAAAAATGTCAGTAGAGTAGGCAGCATAGTGATAATGTTATTTTTCTTCATGTAAACCATAATACAAGTTGTTGCCTTGTAATTTTCCCATGAGTAATTTGTACTCTCCATTATATTGGCTGGTTTCAATACTTAAAGCGAAGTATATAATATACAAGTCATAAGCCAGCTTTTGAAAGGTCTGCAAAAAGCACATTTTATAAGATCAGACTTTATATTTGTGTGTGCCTAATTTTGTTGTTAAACAGGAGATTTTGCTTAAAGGAGATTTATTTTTTTACAGTGATCTAAGGTATGTTTTCTAAGTTACTTAGTTCATCTGCTTTGAAACAACTCACATCTAAAGCAGTAAATTTTGAATTAATATGACATCTAATTCTCAGATTGACAATTAATTTTCATTCAATGAGAGTGGTCTTTGTTCCTTCTAGACTAGAATATTCTTCCCTCTTCATTTACTATTTCTGGAACAAAACTTGTACTTTTAAGGACAAGTTTTACTCCAGGTGAATTTCAAGAATTAATTAATTCTAATCCTGAAACTAATGTCTCTATAAGAAAAAAAGTTTAGGCTGATTTTAATTACTGTCATCAGTTTCCAGGACAGTAGCTGTCATGAAGGTTTTGGCTGCATTAAAGCTTCCACTATTGTTTAAGTCACATATAGATTATGGGGCCAAGTGAAAATTTAACAGAGCAGTATTGGTGATCTGGTTTTGCAAAAAGCTATGTTATCTGATGGGGAGAAAGGCAGATTAAGTATATCTAATAAAAAGGGAAAGAAAGAAGGAAAGGATGAGAAAGATTAGATTAAAGATTGCCTTGATAACATTTTTGGGGACTTCAATTAAATCATTGCAGCAGGTCTTAAGTCAACAAAACTTTTAGTGGTTTACCTTGACTACAGGATGTGTATCACCATCTGTTACTGTTAGAAACAAGTAAAAATAAATTACATTTTTATATGAATTTTAAAGTATTGTAAACAAGTCCCTCAAATTTCTGATGGTCTGAGTTAAACGAATATGGTAATAACAAACATATATATGTATGTAATATACTTACACAGTTTTTGATGTTTGTGTGTATGTGTGTTCATATATACATACGCAAACACACACAGACACACATGCACATGCTCGTATGTCTCTGTGTGTGTATATATATATCTATATGTCCTAGGAGCTGCTAACCTATTAGTTCAGTTGGAAGTGTGTGGTGCTTTCAAAGTTTTTAAACACTTTAAACAAACTTCATCTTACATTTCTAATGTCATGTTTCTCATGAAAGCAATTAATTCTTTAATTTTATCCTCTCTTATTCATGGAGGCAGATAAGAAGAAACCTGTGCTGATTTCCTACAGGGATGACTATAAGGAACAAACAAAACTACTATTGCTCTATTAACCTGAAGATTATGAGGGGATTCATACCAAAGAGCTGCTGGTGAATTAAGTTTATAACTACCTATATTAATCTTAAAATTAATAAATTATCATCATACTGAATTGCAGCCAATCTTGTCTTCTGTCTCCTTCAATACTCTTGCATACATGTAGCTTAAGAAAGCATTCCATGTAGATAAACAATTGCATGAAACTACCTTTTTATGATCCCTTGGAGGTAAAAGAAAAGACAGTTTAGAATAATATAATTTATTTGAGGTAGATAGAGCAGGTAAGTTGACTGGAGCCCATAATGCTGACGTATAAAAACATACTTTCATCTTTTGATGTTAAGAGAGGGTCTAAAACTACCTTAAAAATAACAGTGAAGGATTATGGCTTCCTATCATGCCAAAATTGCCCTTCCACTTTCTTCCCAGTTTTCTTTCACTAGTTGAATAGTGAATAGGAGATGTATTATAATCACTCAGCAAAATAACATGTTTGATTTTGAATGTTAAAACTTAACATTTTCCCTGCTGACCCTATTAATGAAAAAATCTGTCACTGGGGAAAACTGAAACCGATTACTTCTTACCTGAAGTACATAGACTACTAGCAGAACCATTTTTAAACAGTAGCTGAGAAGAAATCTCTGTAAAAATGTAGTGTTCAGTACTGATCCTAAAACTGGCACGGGTGATCCAACTGTAGATTCTCTACCTATTTACCAAACATGAACAGAGCAGGTAGACATTTTATTTATGAAATGGAAAGGACAGGCTATGCTAAAAGAAAAAAAAAAAAGATTAAAAAAGATCTTTTTTGGATAAGATAGTGATCTAGACAGAGAAAATACAATAGAACTAAGTTGTCTGGATTTTAATGAAGCATTTTTTATGGTCATACATAGGAAATTCACAGTCAACTGCGTAACGTACCAGAGGTTTAAAGCAAGTAGACATCATTTTAGGACAATCTAGTTTCGTTAGTCACCTTGGCAGAAAAGGAAGAAGAGTTCTATTAAAATATGTTGTGACAAGTATTTGGGAATCAATATAGAAAAGAATTTGAGAAGAGCTGAACGTGCTTGCAGATTAGAACAATAGGAATAAATAAAATACATGAAATACAAATGAATGATTAACTTAGGACTTCTGGTGTTTCACTTTCTTTTGAAGGGAATCTGGATTCTGAAATCAAATTCTTGAACAAGGCAACAAATTTTAGTGAGATTAGTACTCTTAGGAGCTAAGATGGAGAATTGCACCTATGTGACACAGGAGAGAAACCTCAATATGAGTGAACAGTGTGCTGCTGCAGCAAAGAAAGCCAACATGATGCTGGCTTGCATCAACAAGATGTGGACAGGCTGGACAGGGTCCAGAGGAGGGCCACAAAGATGATCAAAGGACTGGGAAGTCTGCCATATGAGGAAAGGCTGAGACAACTGAGTTTGTTCAGCCTTGAGAAAAGAAGACTTAGGAGACACCTTATCACCATATTCCAATATTTAAAAGGTAACTACAAAGAAGATGGGGACTCCCTTTTTACAAGAAATCACATGGAAAAGACAAGGGGTAATGGGTACAAGTTACTCCTCGGGACATTCCAATTGGACACAAGAGGAAAATTTTTCACAATGAGAACAATCAGCCATTGGAACAGTCTCCCCAGGGAAGTGGTGGATTCCCCAACATTGGACACTTTTAAGATTCAGCTGGACAGGGTGCTGGGCCATCTTGTCTAGATGGTGCTTTTGCCAAGAAAGGTTGGACCAGGTGATCCTTGAGGTCCCTTCCAACCTGGTATTCTATGATTCTATGATTTATGGTATTAATAAGAAATGTGATATAAATGTCAGGAAGGCTAATGTGGTTTGTATATGTATCCTGGAAGGTAATCCCAACAGGTCAGTGTTAATGTCATTGTACAGAGGCCCTACAGGTAGAGGAAGATCTACTTTTAAATTTTTCTCAGACATTTTGTGAAGGTGAACATAGAAAGTGTATAGTAGTAGATTTTGCCTGGCATTCTTGAATTTTGTGAAATGTGATCTTTGAGTTTGCTGCAATCGCCTGGGAAGTAGTCTCACTACAGCTGAGAAATGGACTTAGTGAGTCCTGAGAGTCTTTTATTAGTTGCTGTTTCTAAGTAAATTCAAATTGAAAAGATGAGGCTGAGTAACTGAAGATGGGAAAACCAAACTTGATTTCTCCACCCCAGATATGTATGTGTGAATTAAAATCCATAAGACTCTGTGACTCTGAAAAGTTTAAGCACTGAGACGCAAGAAATATATCCATTTATAGTTTTGAAGGAACAGCACAGAATGTCAATAACGCTACAGCTTAGGTATGAAGTTCTAAGTTTGCTACAGCACTCAGTAAATTTTTTTTCCAAGCAGTTTGGAGTAGTAGCATTGATCTAGTCTATATAGACTATGCAAGATAATTTAATCTTGAATTCTTATAATTGACATCAATTACTTCCCTCATTGCTTGGAAATATGCAGCTGTACTTTCCATGTAGATATATGCTATCATACACAAAATACTGAGGAAATGATAAAGAGTGGAACCTCTGATTGAAAGACCAGACACCCCAGCTGAAATATGTTATATTTATTCACAGTTTGGGTGCCAGACTCTCTGTTGTGTCACCTGAACCCTGACCTAGAGTGACCAAACACTAGTCATGCAAGAAAAGTCTTTTATCTCCCCAGCTTCTTCAGTCCTTTGAACAAATGTTGTCAATTATGTCATTTAAATATGATGGGCATGGTGAGTAATTGCCTGCTAAGACTAGTCTTTAAGGTGAGAAATAGTCATCTCTGAACTCAGAAGACAGAAAATGAGACTCCCAGTCCCAATCTCCTTTAATTTACAATGTTCTTTATTCCCCCCCTCCCCGCCTCCAGAAGGGCTTTCAGCTACATTATCAGGACATGCACACTTCTGGTAGTGAAAGGTCACTGATTAATTCACTCTACAACACAGTGCTTTGTGAACTTTTCAGATGTAAATTCTGTTGTAACGCTTGTTGGCGAACATGTAACTGGAAAACACAAGCCTGTTCCAACCTAAACCATCAATGCAAAAGGACAAAAAAGAAGGATTCTTTCAAGAAGCATCACTAATTAGGTGAATGAAATTAATCAGCAAAGGCCCTGATCTGCAAAGCTGCTTTGCTCCTAACATGCTGAAGAGCTTCCACTCAGCAGTTCTCAGTGAATCATGTTTTTCTAAGTACAAGAATTGCAACTTGTGCTCACAATCAGAATTATTTCGGTTTTATGAAAGGCAAACAAAGAAAAAAAGGAGAAAAAAGTCTGCTGATGAAAACTAACATGTGCAACTGTACTCGTCTCATAGGTGTTGGCTTTAATTGCCTTGTCCCGTTTTTTTGGGGGCGGCAGATTGCAACAGTAATGTTTTGCATTTAAAAGGCAATATACTGAAAATATTTGCTGAACTTTCAATTCTGGACAGATGCATGATAGACTCTTTTGTGCAGGTCATATCACATTAAACCCAAATGTTTTTAAGCTTCCCCAGACCAATGTAGTTTCTCTTTTCTGACCTCTTCATCATATTTCTGGGTACAGACTCTTAATTTAAAACCAGGACAGGGACATTTTAATTTCTAGTAAATATCTCGAAAGATAAGTGCTGGATCAAGCATGTAATATATTTCAAGAACAGCACCAAAATTACAATTTTTTTCCTTAGACAGCACAGGAAATAAACAGAACCTAGATAAATCAATAAAGCACCTCTGTGTAATTCCCTTCATCAGTTTCCTTGCTTCTCAGTGTCCTACAGCATTTGGGTCTGTGTCATTTCAGAATTCCAAGTGAAGTCTTCTGCAAAGAAAGTGTATCTAGATTACAGGCAGGGCTAGGTTTTTAATCATGTTTAGATAACTAAAGAGATAAGAAAATTAGAAGACTATTTACCTTAAAAAAGGTTAGTTTAATTCCTTCCTTCTCAGCTGAAGTCTAATCACATGATTAAAACCATGATGATGGCATACAAATGCTGTTCTCAAACACTTTAGGCCAAGGGCTATACATGGGACTAAGATTACAGAAAGATGATCATAATTGTACAATCTTCTGGATAGAATTCAAATGCTGTATGAACTGTACAGTTTCACTGATCTGGCACACACAGTGTCTCTTCTGCTTTTCTATTCCACATAAGACAGGACTTAAACTCATGCAGGAGGAGTTCTTATAGAGTCCCACGAAAATTGCTTTGAAGAACACTTTCTGGTGAACAGATCCTGCCCCAGTGATCAGGGAGAAAAAAGCTCCTGTACTGAGGACATACCTGATTCAGCATGGAAAATGAAAGGAGGAATTTACAAAGGAATAGAGCTGTTTCATGTATTAGACTGTATATGTCTGTATTGACTTGCAGGAGATGTCTACACACACACGACAGTAAAAATTTAAAATATATGAATGCGCAACGGAATCTCTAGACTCAGTTTAATGTGGTTCCTAAAAAACAGTTAAACAACTGATGGTTGTCTTTTCTGCAGTTGAAGCTCAGTGATTTCATTAGTTTGAATTAATGTTTTTTGAAACTATACAATTACTATCTTGTTAAACCACTGAAGATTTTTCATGAAATCAACATGACCTTTTATTTCCTCCTTTTGTGGCAAGCATGTTTGCATCTTATCATAGACGAAATTCTAAAGGGTAGAGAAGCTGTTTTGGCATATAAATGAGTAGCCAGTAGAAAGGGGCTTGGATCCTCTGAATCTTTATTTTATACTGCAACAATGTAAATGCATTTTAATTAATTGGATTAATCAGAAGTTAGGTTTAGGGCAGCTAGTTCAATGTTTTTCACTGGTCATGATAAGTCAATTTATAACTTTTGTTTGTGAGTGGGTTTTTTGCATTAAAATTCGTGGATTTAAGAGCGGGGAGAGAGCTGTGATACAGGATGAAAGAAAGGATTTCAGACTAACACAGCATTTGTTTAGTGCTGAAAGGCATTAGCTGCTAATGGGCAAAAATGGTGGGACCTGATAAGTAAAGATGGGCATTAAAAAACAGCTACAACATCAGCCACGTTCATGTGATGTTCCAAAAATCCCAGCACATCTTCACCGCACCAAGGCCATGGGACATTGAGGTATGGGTGAACTTTCGACTTCTAGGAACAAAGAAAGATTAAAAGAAATAAAGTGGTTCTTATTTTTAGAATAGATACTATTCTTTATGTTAAATTATTATACCTGAAGTCTCTGAAATTAGAAGTACTTTCCAGTTTATAAGTATGTAGCTAAGTAATTTGCATGTGAGCAAGCAGGAATCTCCCACCTCTCTTTTCATGCTGGTGACCAGCTTCCTCATTTCTGTGTTGCAGGAGTCTTTACTTTAGACATTATTCTGTTATGTTACATTGACTTCAAAATATGTCTTTAAAAACCGCAATGTAATATCCAGCACCTGCAAAATATTGTGAAGTATTAGGAACAGTTGTAATGAAAACTGACTGCAAGCGTCATAACAACAGGTGACATTATTCATAACCTAAAGTTATAACAAGGTTATGATGTAAACTCAGTGATCATAGATGAAATAAGCCAGCTACAAATGTGAAAATATCCTGAACTTTAGAAGTAATACAACCAAATATAATAAATCTTGCCTGCAAATGTAATAAGGCCCTTAACTGAAATGTAATAAAATCTATCAACAGCTGCAATGTATATGGAACATATTATATAGCTTTACCATGAATTATACCCCCTGCTGTTTATGGACTCCACAATGTCATGCTTTGTCTTCTTCCAGAAAATCAAGTGCTATGGGACTAAGTGTTTTCCAATTTATATTAAGTATGACAGTGTGTTAATACAAAAATGTTGAGGGTGAAAATGAAATTTTGAATCCAGATGTGCTCCTTCGTCATCCTGCTAGCATAAGAGAAAGGATGTGGTCTACCACATGTGGCTCAAACACTTCCTCAGCTAGACAAGGTAGGAACCAAAATGGATGTTCTGGGTAACTAATACGTTCCTCTACTGCTAGCAATATAAATACATACAAAAAGAAAGAAGGAATTTTGATGAGTGATGTGGCAGGGGGAAAGTTCAATCTGCCTGATCTTTATGTGCATCTCTTTTTTGGCTTCTGAAATTTCATTTGAGGACAATATATATCATCTCCTAGCAAGCGCCAGTTGTGACTTCTTTACTGGACTACTATCCCAAGAAATGAACAGGAAGGACTGATGTGCTGTGGCTGACTGGTTGCCATCTGTTTGTGATAATCTCATGCACCTCTACAGTTCCTGAAATGACAAAACACCCAGTGCTGTAACTCAGAGGAAACCTAGAGGGTTCTACATTAAAATATCAAAGGGAAGCTTTTGATGGTTTCTTTCTATGTGGAGGTTACCTGATCTTCAGTAGTGCTAAATCCTTTGCTATAGAGACTTACCTCTGGATGTCATGATGATTTTACACCAGCCCATTCCAAACAAGAATGTCTCCATTGAGAATGCAATATACACAAATAAAACACTATATGATTCCAAAAGCTGTTTATATTGTGCCATCTCCAGCCATGCCACTGTCCCTGATTTTCTTTCTGTCACTTTGCGTTATGCATACTAATATGTTGTCGTATGAAAGCAAAATGTTAAATGTAGTCTACTGACACTTCCAGTAGCACACAGCTCACTACGAATTTCACAATAAATAAGCCTAACAGTGTTATCTCTTAAAAACAAGTTATTAGAGAGCACTTTTGGTAGAACTTAAGGGTGGATTAAAGTATCTTGCATATCCCAAGAAGGAATTAATACCTGCAATATCTATCTTTTAAGGTTGTTGTAAAGAATATTGCTGCAGCTCTGTAAGTACAGAGGGACAAATGAAGATATTAGGTAAAATTTGAACTATGAACTTCTACAGGACATTTTCTTTTTTAAACAAAATAATTATGGGCCTGAATCTCATTAGGCACCTCTGTATATATATTAAGGTGTTTATGTAAGTCCCCACTGGATCTCAGTAGGTAGAATTTGAAATTAGGAAAATAAAATAAAATTATGTTACGTTATTGTAGAGAAGAAACAGTAAAAATGACTATTCAGAAATTTACAAAAAGGAAAATGATAGGAAAATTAAGAAAAGTAATTTGTTTTATATTTTTAAAGTTAATATCATGGTTACTTGCAACAAAAGGAGATAAAACATTTTCAGTCGTTTTATGTTTTTTAAGTTGATAGTGCCCTTTAAAGGTTGTCATTACCATAGGTCTTGCTTTCATTTGAAGATCCATCTGGATTTAATAACCATTTTAAATTTTATTGTATTTTGATTTCCAATTTGGAGTTGTGGAAGACAAATGACTACTTTAAATAGCCCGTGTCTATTTATTTCACAAATGGTATTCCAAAATAACTCTAAATCATTTGTGAGCAAGTCACATACAGTACACTGGTTATTTGGATAGTATTTCAATGAAATTTACTCAATGCTTTCAGTATAGTTCTTAATTTTTAACATATTTTTAACTCTCAAACATTTAGGTGGTATGAGATAGGGCTGAGAAGATAGGTGGTGGTTTTTTTTATAACTGAAACAGACAGAATTATCCTTGCACAAAGACTGGTGGACACATGAGCTCAGTGAAATCATCTATCAAAAGTTCAAATTCAAACGTCATGTCTATCACTACTGCTCTAGGATTCTTCTAACTTTATTGCTCAACATAGATGTGTCCTGTGTGAGTTGTCATGATTGCAGTCACATTTTACCTTTCTGGTTAATACTTGACTAACAAAGGACTTGGTGCTCTGAAAGAACAGTGATCTAAACTTCACAGCCTTTTTGGGATATAATCCAGGTATTATTAAACTCATTTTGTAGATGACATTGATTAATGCACAGAGAGTAAAGACCATGAAACAAAATCCACTGAAACCTTTAGATCAGTGACTAATCATTTCCCAAAGACACTGATCAGCACGTTGAAAATGCTAAAAATGGCATCCAGAAATGTTGATTTCAGTATCCCATATTCCAGTAATAAAATTTCTTTGGATTAATTTTGCAATTACAATTCACTGTATTCAGGAGCAATGGCACACCTTAAACAGTGTAGAGCATGGGTGGGAAAAGGGGGCTGCCTCTAGTAATGGTCTGATACAAAATATTCCCTCCTGGAACAGAACGGGAGCTCCAAAGGCACTGCAATTCCAGGAATATATTTATTTTCTTCCAGTCCAAAAAAAAAAGAAAAAGCACAGCTGCACCAAGCGCAATGCGCTCCAGAAGTTCAGGGGTGTCCTCATGAGATGTCGCTTTTTCCTAGAGCTCTTTGGGGAGGTGTAACTACTCACCACTCCTCACTCCCAGCTGACATGAAACATAGTGGAGCATTAAATGAATGCACAGCACTGACATTTCAAACCTTCTTTGTGCCAGAAAATGGAACACCTGCACTGGACAATAGGAAGTGGACGATTAGAGTCAAGCAAATTTGTCAATTTTTAAGCATGACACTTTACTCCAGATCCTACAAATGAAAGCCATAAATGAAAGACTATGGCAGTGAAAATCCCTCCAAAACTTATGTGTATGCAACAACTTAGTTATACTCTTTAGTCACCTGTTTTTTTGATTAATATGTTGGGGTGTTTTTACTGAGGTGAAAATATGAAAGAATTTGAAAACTCATACCACTTAAAGCTCCTCCTAAAGATAAATGATACTTAAATACATCCAAAGGAGAGAGATTATGAAAATTCCCTTATGGCAGAGTTTCTATATCTACTGTCAATAGTAATTGTTGAAGTATTATGATTCAACATTTAAATTTAAACCAGGAATCCCCAAACACTTATAACAACAAAGAATAACCTGACAATGAAACTTGGTTAGTATCCTTGTCAAAGAATAACACCTAAAATGTAAATTTTACCGCACAAGTTCAGTGAAGGGATGATAATGGCAATCTAATAATGAATTGTTGTAGTAAGCATGGGGTTTTATTAACTTAACTGACATTCGCTGGAGACCAATTTCAGCACAACATGCCATTCCATTAGGTTCTTCTTTGTTTCTTATTCTTAAGGTTACAATGTGTGGATGTCTGTAGCGTGGTGATAATATGAAATTCTTCAATATAGGAAAAGTTTTTTTGATACATTTCAGTTTTGCAATTATAAAAAAAAATGGGAACTGTCTTTTGCTCCTAACTGGAAAGCTGTTATTATCACTAAGTTAAGCAGATACTTGCTATAGCTGCTGTGATCTAGAGCAATTCTGAAACATTTCTGATTTGTATTATTTTTAAGGATTTATATTTGTCAAATCCAGTTGGAACCTTATAGGAAATTAATTTTACACTTTGTTCCTTGGGATCATAGTAGTGACTTCTTTTGCTTTTAACAGGTGGCACTATATTATAGATAGAACTTGTAATGTGGAAAGGCAAAGATCTTTCTAAATTTCTTATAGTATTGTTAGTGTATGATCATATTTCAGAAGGATAGTGCTAGTACTGTCATGTGTGAGTGGCACACTACGCATAAATACTCAGGTATGGTGTATCACCTGATGGCAGGTGATTTCTTCTTTCCCTTGCTCTGGTAGTGACTCTTACAATGTACCAAGGTACTCTTCTCTGCCATTAATTAATCCTTTATATTTAAATTTATGTGTGTATATGTATTTATATGTATATGTATGCATATATATGTATGTGTATGTAAATATGCACAGCAATACTTACACACCACTGCATATATATCCAAGTACATTTACATGTTGTTGCTATGGCAGAATCCTGCTAACATCTGAGAAATAAAAAAATAAATACCACCAGAGGTCTCACAAGCTATTTTATTTTTGATGTCAACAGCTGTCTAAACCAATGAGCACTGAGACTTACACCTATCCTGGGATTCAATCTCCCATGTTTTTAATGTTTCTGTGCAGACATCAAGGTGTCCAGACACCAAGGTAAGGGTGCATTATCCCTTCTTCTGACACAAGAATCTCATTTCAATATTACTATCATTTTTCTGCAGAGTAAAAGTGTTCATTCTCAGCCCAGAGAGTTTAAATCTCTGTGGAAAAGCAATTGCTGCCTCGAGTTTAGATGTGCTTTAAATGTAATATACTTAACATAGGTTTATAGCCTATATATTGTGTGTGCTTGCTTACAAGCTTATGGACACAGAATATAGTCCTGTAATCTGTTCAAAGATGGACATGGGTGTAGGTACATAAGTTGCCTAAATTAAACAACCTTTTTAAAAAAGGTATTCAGATGACATACCACCTCCTCTTTTATGAACTGCATATGTATTTCATTGCTCAGGTCAGCCACCTCTGCCTTAAGAAATAATTCTGATCACAGAGATTTTCTGTGGCAGAGAGCTTGCTGCCTCTCTAAATCCCTCTTAGGGATGCCTGTGTAGAAATAGGCTGGCAGCAAAAATGCAAACAATACAGTGTATTGACCATATGCTGAAAATTAGGAACAAGCAAGACTGTACTTAAGAGAATGACACTGTTGTAAAAATAAAGGCCTTAGCAGCTGGGTTTGAGAGAGAAAAGGCAAGAAAAAAGAATCCAAAATCAGATAGACTGACAGAACTGACTGCATATACGCACAGATCAACACTGGTCATAAAACCCTTTCTTCAGGGCATAACGTGGGAAAGTCTGAGAGATTCATCTTCCCTCGTTGAAATCTAGCCCCAAATTATCTGCAGTCCCTTTATTTCTTCCCCATAACCACCAGTATCCCTCCCTTAGTAGCTCTTATTCTCCCTTCCTTCTCGGTTTTATTCTTTCCTTGTGATCTCTACCGAAGCTGGCTTTGCTCTTAAACCTCCCTTTCATTTCTCTGCTTCTCTAATTCCTTTCCTTCCCTCTTTGTTTTCATTCCCTTTGCTTGATGCCAGAGCCTGTAGTTTCAATTCTTCCCACCCTTGTGCTCTCAGCTCCTCACTCGCCTCTCAGTCCTCTCCACCTGACTAATCCTCGGTACTGGCTCCTTACCAAAAGCACTACTTCCACTTCTGTTCTCATGCTGTCAAACACATCTGGAATAAACTCACTTCCTCAGCTTAAACATAATTCTCTTATCTGAGCTTGTCTAAAGATTTTTACTTCTCCTCCTGAATGAACTCTTAAGCTGCAAATTGCCTATCGTTGCTCTCCACCTTATAGTTCACCCTAAAATCTTCTGCCCTCGGCACCGCTGTCTCCTTTCACAACACGCCCCCTCAATCTTTTCCACCTCCTCCTTCAGTCACTGCCTTATTCTGTGTCCACACTCCATACGGCCACAGTTATCTGTAACTAAGGATCCATGACCCACGTAGTGCAGGACAGTTGTGCCGCCCAACATGTTTGTTCCCTTTAGGACAGTTGCAGAACATTGGCCAGTATATGGGATGCCACTGCATCCCCAGATCCCTGGGCAAACTCCAGTGGACTGAAGAGGAGCTCCTAATATAACATGCAGAGAAGGACAGGTCATTTCTATGATGCCGCCTCCTTGTAAACCGTCTGCAAGGTTTGAGTGTGCAGCATCCTTCAACACCATTAGTAAATTCTGCTCTTAGTGACCAAATCCAGTGATCAGACCTTTAGAATCTCTAAGTAACAGAGACACAAATATTAACCCAAAAATGATGTTTGACTTCCTTAACACTTTCAGTAGGTTTAATTAACAATTAAGAAAAAAATAATTCTCTATACAAATACTCCTATTTGTTATCTTTAAATGTTCAGTTTCCATCTGCTTTTCTTTTATAGCAGACATAACAAGAAGGTGCTTAAAACTTGCTTCTACTAAGAGTATGTAATTGAAACCACTTCAAAGCGAGAGTTAGGAAAATATAAACTAGATGATGACCATTGACTATAATTTCATTTGAGTTGAAAGACTTAATTGTTATATATGTTGAATGGAGAGTACTCAACCCTAACAACTGATTTTATTTTATTTATTTTTTTTTAAACTCTGATTGGGTTTAACTCAAATTCCTTGGTTTCCGTAGATGCTTTAGTTCACAAGGTAATAATTTTCACATGAACAGAGTACATGAAGTTGTTTTTCTAAATGTCCATGGTATTTGTAGGCATAAGACTTTGGTACTGTGCGTTGTTGCCACTTAACTCTCTTACACTTCCCAATGAAAATGAAAACATTGATCCAGGGAAGAATAATATTTGATTGGGAGGAAAAACATTGAATGCATTTACAACTGAACAGTGGTATGAAGCAATAAATAGTGATTTCTTCTGCATTGGCTTCAAAGGGGGATATATTTATTTCCTTTCCTCCAGAAGTGACTGTATCTTTAGTCTAAATTTTCATATTGTTTGTGACATCTAGATTTTCCACAAGGCTTCTGTCTAGCTTCTATTCTTATATTGTACCAGTTAATTTTTGAACATAATTCTGGTTAAAATGGTGGTCTTTGTTTACATTACTGTAGTGGTATTTATTTAAAAGTATCACTATTTACAGAAAAGATGAAAAAATTGGATCCTAGGGAGAGAAAGATTTTTCTCTAAACTTGGAGTTAGTTCAATTTTAGCTGCTATCCATGTTGAAATTAAATTATATTAGATGTGAAAAAAAATACTGATTAATGGAGGCTAGGTGGAAACCTTCTTGTCCAGGGCTCCTTTGCTGCAAACATCATCCAGCAATCAGTTTGCTGTTGTTCTTTTAATCATGTTGTAGCATGCATACACTTTTAGCAGCCAAGTATTACACCAAAAATCCACTTGGCATATACAAGATGGATGCATAAGCTAGTAAAGGAACAAGTGCAAAAAGTTGTGGAAAAGAAAGTGGAGTAAAAATTGCAACATATGGTCTGCATTGGATGACACTGAACTAACAGTAAAGTGTGTGATAGTAATTTGCTGGTCTGATCCCTTAGCTTAACTTCTTAATCCTTTGCCTTTGTTTCAGACAGATTTTGTGGTCTCTGGAGCTCAGTGTATTAAAAATACCTTGGTCTTGATTCAGTCCGTTGTTTAAGATAATGTCAAATATAAGCACATAGTCATGAAGAAGTCAGTTCAAAGCTTTAGCTCCTTTGCTGATACCACACCACATCTCAGCTGAGTTGGTTAGCCCACTGAACTTCCGGTATGACCTAAGATATTGACCATTTGCTTTTTAGGTCCACCAAAAAAGCTAAGGCACATTTTTACCACATTGATATACACTTTTACGTCAACTCCCATTGATCTGATAGAGTGAAATTCCAAGGGTAAACATCAGTATAGATGAGAACAGAAACTGGAGAAGGAAATAAAATTGGATAGAGGAGAGTAACATGCACAGGACATGACAATGGTCAGTGACAGATTTACCAGAGGGCTTCCTTTTTCTTTCCCTTGTGTTTCTGCTTCTTCTTGTAGTATGTCCTCTGTGTCACTTGGCTGGGATACAGCCATATCCCTGGGCAGCCACTTGTCACTGTCAGTGTCTGCATCCAGCTCCATAGTCATCAAGTGATAAGCAGCACTGCTTTTTAAGCCTAAATAAAACAATTCCAGAGCCCACACTTCTGTAAAATACTTTTTCTCTGTATACTTAGTATATGTGAAACTTATCATTAGGCATCAGATTTTTTTTTTTTGTTCGTTTATAGGTGCATTAGAAACCATTTTGATAGTGAATAAATAAGAAAAAAATATGACTGAAACAATAGTAATAGTCCAGTCCTTTCAGAGCTACAGGTATTTTCAGTGCCATCTGTATACTTTCTAAGGAAACAACACTAAATATTTTTCACAATCTTTTCCAGTACTCATTTTTTTAACTTTTATATCACCAGGATGGTTACTTCTTTTTAAAGGAAGAAATCACACTTCAATTGATAACCAGTCTTACAGAGAGTTCTGCAACTGAGGAATGCTGGAAACAGTGTAATCAAGTGACTTGACATTGTAAGTTTCAGAAGTTTACCTGAATTCAGACTTTACACTGAATTAGTTATATTTGCTGCTTCCTTTGTAAATTAAACTATGGAATGGTCTCCTGGCTGCTTCTTTCAAATATCATATGTGATTTTTGCATCATGGGAGCCACTACCACTACCATTGGAAAAACAGATTCCAAGTCTGTAATTGAAGAGGCAAAGTTCAATTAAATCTTCACTTTTGAGTTTTGACACCTGACACTAACTGAATGTTTTTATCAACTTTATTGTCAGCACAAAAGCCTGAAATGATTTGATTTAGAGGATGGCATATGAAGAAGGAAAACAAAAGATTCTGAGATCAAGATAATAATGAGCAGGGTTTTGCATCACATATTTTTATGTCTAGGGCTCTGAGATAAAATTTGTTTTATACAGCACTGTATTGTTAATTGAAAAGTATTAGTGATCTTCTGTTTATCCTGCTTTTGAATGGGAAATGCAAAATTATTAATTCTTCATGTCACCTGAGCTTGTAAAAACCAAGTATCTTTGAATATAATTCTCCAAGGATATTGTTGATTTGTGTGATTTAATTAAAATCTCATAGCTTGCAAAACACCTTATCAAAGCAATTCCACTTTTTTGTTATACTTAAACGTCTGTCAGCCAGTTCCAATTAATTTCACTTTTGATGGTGAATTTGCATCACCATGTGTGATTTGTGAAAATTACTTTTGTCATCCCTGCATGCCTGCAAACCTGACTGATGTGCAAACATTCCAAAATTTTAGTACTTCCTCTGAATGGTTTGGGTTATGGCAATGTTTCAGGATTTAGACTGTAAACTCCCTGGTTTACAGGGCTGGTCTGAGTTTCACACTTGTGTAGTGTGTAACTCAAGTAGGCCCTATTTGGATATTTTAGGCATGATCACAAGGGAAATATTAATAGTACTTGCTGCTTGCAGGCATAACCTAAGGACATGAGAATAAATGCAATGCCCTACTGGGTTAGAGCAGGAATCTGTGTAGCTCAGTGCTCTGTCTCCAGACATGGCAGCAGGCAACTCTGGGGAGAGCATGGGAGTCTGGCTGCTCTCTGCAGTGCACTCTTCCCTTCCTGCCCCAGCACCCACAGCTGGTGGGTTAAGGATTGTAGAGGATACCTGCTGTTGTTTGCTTTAGTGTCTCTCTCTGTTGTTGATCTGGTTTGAACTCCTTCCCCAACCTGCAGTGGAAGCAGCTTCTACAAGTTCACCATTGGCTGCACAAGGAAGTACGTTCCTTTAGCTATGATAAGTCAATCTGTTAGTTTAACCGAGTGCTGTTCAATTCTATTGCTATGGGCTTCAGCGAGTAACAGTTTCACATTTGCCTTATTCACTACTCATTTAATGGCTGATGACATTATGATGATCGTATAAAACCTAAGGTGAGAAATTACAGTGCAGCGCACACACAGCCCAACAATGTCTCTTCCCCTAATCTAGCTGCTCAATATCTCTCATTCCTTTGCATAAGCTTAACTATTTGAGATGAATAGTTCAATACCAAACTTTAGTGGTTAGTTCATATAAGAAAGAGTAGCTTGGGCATTCTTAAGCTTGGGCTGAATGGAGCTAACCGAGAGGTTGGCACCATGGAGGATCTGGAACCTTGCCACAAACGTTGTTGGTTCAGATAACATAGATCGTCAGCATCGTATTTCAGTCCTTGCCTAGAGTGCAAGAAGTGTGTGCCTTCTAGAACTGTATGCCAGGTATCCTTTCACTTTTCTTGAAAATATTACTATCTCTAGGTCTATGTCCATCTGCTTGTAAGTTACTAAGTGAGTGGGCGCTCAAGGGGTCACATAAGGCTTGATAAGGAGACATGTGGGAGTAGGTGTCCCTCCTACAATACCTACCCCATTGTGAGGCATCCACACTGCATGGAGGGGGTAGGATCATGAGGCCGGAGGACGAGCATCTGTGCTAGAGGCTTATGCTCAGGAGCAAGGGTTTTTAGGGACTAATTCTTTCTAGAGACAGTGTGATGTGAAGGCAATGTTGTGTGAGGCTATATTGCATGGAGGTGGGCTATACAGCCCAAGTCTGACGGTATTGTTAGCATGCCCATGTGGCCTGTAAAGACTTGGCTTCATACTGAATTAAACTGAAACATAATAGAATATAGGCAGAACTTTATTTCCTTCCTCTTGTATTTATGCCACAGAAGAAGAAGAAAAGTGCTTTACCAGTTGGGATTGACTGGAAATAGTTAAAACAACAGGGTAAAGTTAAAAATCCTTGAATATGCCTCACTTCACACCATTCAAAAATAATCTGGGATCAAAGTGCATAAGAATAATATTGAATGACAAGAAATGCTTTTGTCTATTGCTTTCGCCACCCATACTGTCTATCTTATTTTGGGTTCTGGCTCTGAACCCTCTTTGCTCACCAAGGAGGGGTAGAGGGGAAATAAGAATCTTTTCCTCTTTGTACAGCGGCGTGAGGGCAGCACACAATAGGGGCTCCTGGGCTCCCTTCAGTGAGGGGAGCTTGGGAACCACTCACTTCAGCATCCACTGATGAACAGGGTTCAGGGACAAGCTGAGGCTGCAGCACCGACAGCCTCACTTCACCTGCGGGAGCGGGATGGGTGAAGTGCAGCAAGCCCTCAGTGCCACAGGAGAGACAAGTGCAGACTGCGTGGAGCCTCTCCCCACACCCGGGGTCCATGCGGGCAGGAAGATGTGGGGCCTGCCCGAGGCACTGTCTCTCCAGCGCTCCTCCTCACCACCCGCTAGCCAGAACTTGCAGACAAATGGCGCAATCTACCCTTCCTTTCATCTTTAGGACTCTAACAGCATTATGCAAATCCCAGCTATGTCCCTAGCAACCCAGTCCAAAGGCAATTTTGTATGCCTTTTTTTTTCCTTGTGACAGATTTCATCCCCAAAGACATGAGTCCAGTAGAGGACAGAAGTGAAGGCTGCTAGAGTACAGTGCGTCTGGTTTTGAATGCAATGAGTCAACGGCTGCAGCCTAAGGCACTGGTGTGATTTTGTTTAAACAAACATAAGCCAATTAAAAATACAAAGAGATTCAAGGAAAAGATGCTCTTAGCTGAAAGCCTCATGGGAGAATAATTTAAAGAACAGATCAATAGCAGTGAGAGAGATTTGTTCCCATAAGACCAAAAGCCAGCATGTAACAAATCTTGAGAAAGGCATTTATAGGATTGTATTTTGTGAGTGACTGTGGCATAAAAGAAGAGTGCTTTAGCATAATTATGGTTAAATATTTACACAGTCTTAGCTGTTTCAGGGAAAGCAAATATCCTTGCAAAGATGATTTTCTCCTAGTCAATGTATCACTGAAAGTGCTTGCTGTACATATCTTTACTACAAACATAATAATTATATAAATGTGCCTACAAGGAAAAGGGTAGTTGAGAATAGTATCTTAAAAAAAAGTCACAAAACAAGAACAATATACACTATTACCTACAAGTTAAAATATTTTCTCTCTCATTTTCCAAGTCGCAGCTTTTGACTTGTAACCTCACTCAATTACATGTAAAAAAATTCTTAAAAGGTGCAACAAGAAAAAGACATCTTTATAAATGGCCTGAAATTATTTACCTAAATAGTATTTTTTTAAATCTCCAACTGTAATGTGCAATAATTTGGGACATTCTAGGTGTAGAAACGGTACAGGATATTCCAGCTACCTTTCTCTTTAGAGATCTAGTTCAGGTGTCTTAGTTAAGAAAGTATGGCCCCTAGGTTTCAAATATTGTAGGTGGAGAAGGGGAAATCATAGGGGTCAAAAATATTTGTGCACTTATGTGTCTTCCAGAGGATGATTCAGAACAGCAGTTCAGTTTAGAAATTATTTGCCCTCTGGAAAAATATCTCCCCTGCTCTATTAAGTGTATAGGGACAATAGAGGAATGGGTATCTGTCATGGTTTAACCCCAGCCAGCAGCTAAGCACCACGCAGCTGCTTACTCCCTCCCTCCTTCCACCCAGTGGGATGGGGGAAAAAATTGGGAAAAGAAGTAAAACTCATGGGTTGCGATAAGAACGGTTTAATAGAACAGAAAAGAAGAAACTAATAATGATAATGATAACACTAATAAAATGACAGCAGTAATAATAAAAGGATTGGAATATACAAATGATGCACAGTGCGATTGCTCACCACCCGCCGATTGATGCCCAGTTAGTCCCGGAGCGGAGATTCCCCCCACTCCCCCAGTTCCTATACTAGATGTGACATCACATGGTATGGAATACCCCGTTGGCCAGTTTGGGTCAGCTGCCCTGGCTATGTCCCCTCCCAGCTTCTTGTGCCCCTCCAGCTTTCTCGCTAGCTGGGCATGAGAAGCTGAAAAATCCTTGACTTTAGACTAAACACTACTTAGCAACAACTGAAAACATCAGCGTTATCAACATTCTTCGCATACTGGACTCAAAACATAGCACTGTACCAGCTACTAGGAAGACAATCAACTCTATCCCAGCTGAAACCAGGACAGTATCCCATACTGGATCCTCACAGTTGATAATATAAATTTTCCTATAAACTTAGACCTTTGAGAGAACAGCAGCTGTGAAAAATATTTTTTTGCAAAAGACAATGGTTTTCTCCCAGACATGGGAAATTTTGAGAGATTGCCTCTGAGCTATAACATTTATCTATTTTGCTCAGCAGAACAGAATAACTTTTAAGAAAATACTACAATTCCTTGTTGAGATTGGAATGAGGAGACAGTTTATGTATTAAGATGACTTAAAAAATAGGATCCTTGTTTCCAGCGCTTTGCTCTGTTTCCATTAAATCAATGGTAAACATCAGTTTACATCTGTTGAAGAGATGACCCGTGGTTTTACACTGCTCAGAGGGTAAAGTGGGAGAAATAATGTGGTACAGCTGTTATAGAAAAAGAGTTTACCAGGCCCATATGGGCTCCAGAAAGTGCATTTATACTGTGCACTTGGTTAAAACCCTCATAGGTAACTTAAACATCTTAATGGCACAGTTTGAGTCCCAGATCACTTATCCCACTCTTGGAGACTCCAAATTACCTTGGCAGTGACAAGTTAACTGATTTCCAGTGTTACTAGATACTAAGACCACATTCTAGCAGGGACTGTGTGCTCTTGAGTACATCTTGCTCCATCAGCAGGCTTGGACTTGAGGATGCCACTTGATGTCAGGAGAGGAATAACATTACAGTGCTACTGCCAGGTGCTGATAAATCCCCCAGGGTATTTGGTGAGTAGTAAGTTTTAATACATCATGGATATGATACTTATATATATATAACATAATTCAAATGCAGACATACACATACATACAACACATGCATATATGTGTTTCTTAAATGCAATGTGTTTTACAAAACATTGAGAAAACCTTTTTTCATTCCCATTCATCAAGGTCTAAAAATAAGTTTCTAATGAAAGCTAAGAATGTGGCTTTACCTCAGGTGTTTTCTGCTTGCCTTTCAGATTATTGATGTTTGTGGTCAGGATTTCTCTAATGGCTCATGACACAGGTGCAAATGTCATTAGGAAAAGCTTCTAGTTGAGAATGGAAGCATGAAAGGTTTTCAATCTCCATACTTAACCTAAGGAGCAAAAGAAAGCAGGAAAGTAGAGAAAAAAAGTAAATCCACATAAAATACGCTATTCCATTTGCTGAAAATAAGTAGTGGAACCAGGAAGAATGACAATAATAAAATAAAAATATTTCTTAGTTTTGTAAAATGTGCATGATGTTGCAAAAATGAGAGAGCAGAGTTTAGCAGAATGATAGAAATTTAACTAAGACATAAGATGTTATAGGACAGGGTTTTTTCATACAGCATAATTACAGGAAGCACATTTTTTTCCAAGAGCTTCATGATAAACCTGAGGGAAGCCAACTGAAGCTTTCATTGTCTTTTGATCAGGCCTCAAAGAAGGCCACATATTTATGCCACTGGGCTGCATTTGACTTACCACTTATAACAGGACAGAGCAAATGTCCTTTAGAAAAAGACATGCTTTCCATTTTCACAATTAATGTCAAACATGCACTTTAATAGCATTCATGAGAAGACAACCCCCAAAATATAAAAATTTGGATCAAAATATAGGATTTGCAGTACACAATTTTTTATCCATATAATCAATATAAATATTTACCTATAGAATTAAAAAAAAATACCAAACGATAGTCAAACTAATAGAATTGCCCAGTTCCAGAGTATTAGCCCTTTGAAATCTATCTGGTACTAAATGCTAATATGTATATTTCTATGCATATTAATGTGTACAGAAAATGCTTTTTGTTAAAGAAATATAATCTACATTGATTTGAAGTATTAATGTTATCCACTATGCAGTATTATTTAATCACTCACTAAGGACAAAAATTTTTGACAGAGGTGTATTTTATAGAAGACTTCTATAGATGATTAACCATCTAAATATATGCTGTGATAGGGAATTTATATCCATATTTGCATAGTCTTCTTTATCTGACAATACAAAATATTATTTTAATCATTGCATTAAAAAATAAACCAGTGTTTAACTGCCACATAAATGACTGGAAGTTCTTTTTCCTAGATTTCCCATTGTCTTTAGTCTGTGCTTCAGTCAGTAATTGTTAATAAAGAGATAAAGTAATTGTCTGAGTAATTGTGTAATGTGATCTTCAGAAAATGATTGGGCTTTTGTTTTGTTTATAGACAGGATTAGGCATCAGAATGCTTCAGTTTCTTTCATGGGCCACTGAAGTTTATTTCATGGAACCAGCACATTTTGTGGGCAACGGCTTGGTCTTTCTGAGTCTCATTTTTTCAAGCTTGGAAATAGTGACAATGATTGTTAATATTCTTACACATGTTATTAATTAATATTTCTAGAGTGTTTAAAATACACTCTCGGGGGGTGACTTGGGATAAATGGCAAAAATTACCTACATTTTAAATGATCAAAAATGCCTGAGTGTGAGAAAAAAAATTCAAACAATGACCTAAGAAAATAAGTAAATTCCACCTTTGGGTGTCTTTCATACACAACACACAAGAGATAATTGTGCATTTATTTTTCATTTGCAGTTCACTTTTCAGTTACATTCAGGACTTACTGGAAGTGAGTGTGGGGATTGTGTGTGGGTGAGTACCTCTTCCAAGTATTTCCTCCTGAAGCGCCAACCCAAATCAAGACAACGTGTTGTCCCCCCTGCTGCACCTCTCCTATTGCGAGGGTTGAAGAGTCCATGCCCTCCACAATCCTCTCCCCAGTGACATTTCTATTTCTTGATTTGGATATTAATATACTGTGAATGTGGTTCCATACGTTTTCCCACATTTCTTTCACTGCAGGTTAAAGGCATGCCCAGGTTTGGCCTTTTGGAGAAAGTTATGACTTCACTATCTATTCATGTGGACTCTTAAATTAAAAATTGATTGGGCTACTTCTGTTCTTTGTTTTCTTCCAAGGAATGACAACCTAAGAAGAGGCAACCTGAAGAGCAGACACCCGGGAAGAAAAAACAACGAAGTATGCTGTGTGTATGATAGGCTTTCCTATCTCAGCATTATAGAGATGTAACTACTAAAATGAAGTCTGGCATTGTTTTTCTCATGGCTGAGTGAGTGGCAGACCCTGGGGAGAATGTATTAGAGTTCTCATCTTGTAACTTAACTTCTCCTTTTGTTGTTCTGCATAATTGCTGTCACCCAGGTAAAGCTGGATTGTTTCTTCCATGGTAAATTCTCTCCCACACAACCCTTTGACCTTCAGGCAGCAAGAGCAGCAGGGTTTCTCATCTCATGATTTAACTGAAGAAAATAACTACTTGAAGAGGAAGTACTTTGAAATAAACAATGTCTCTGAATTAGAAAACTAAACAACTGGGTTTTTAACCACAAACAGGGAGTCCTGGGAATATTTGCCTGGAAGTAACAAAAGATACAACATTTGAAGAACTAAGGTGCTTAATCATGTGAAGAATTTAAGCAGAAATTTGAGTACAGCTGGGACAATTGATTAATTATGAGTAGAATTCTGATAAATGTAAAAGCAGCTCATGTTTTGTCAACAGACATTAGAATGACTTACGAACTCATGTTGGTTCTCCAATTCTTTGACATTAAAAAGTCCAGGATATTTTTACAATGCTGAAAGCAGTGATGTAATTGCCCTTAACAATGCAAGTATGGAAAAAATGTGTCCATGTGGTCATTAGATATCTTATAAAAGAATATTTTTGCTGATTGTTGTTCTGATACCTCTTACCTCAGCCAAGAGGTTGAGCACATTTTCTTGGAAAAAATTCTTGTAAATCACCCTCTCCAATCTTTTTTTCAGCTTCTGGGGAAAAAAAGCAATCTGAATTTCACTGAGTAGGTATGTTCTCCTTAAAATCTTCACAGAAAAGATGAATGCACAATTCATTGTGGTCTCAATCTGTTAATTTGATCTGGTTACTTGCTGTATTAATTTGGTGATTTAATCATTCAATCTATTGGTATATTGATTCCATTTTAATTGAGACCTTAATTTAATTATTGCATTATTCTAGTTTTAATTAGTAAAGTAAAACTGTAGTGTATTAGTTCAGTAATTGTCACATATTGCTTGTCTTTGCTGAAGTGTCTGTCTGACATCCAATTTATTTTTTTTTTTTTTTTAAATCCATAAAGGCACAAAGAACATTTTTATTTTAAAATACTGTGTTGGTAAAAAAATTATGAAAGGACTTGTAATCAGGAAAACTTGCAAGTCTTTTGGGGTCTAACTGCATGATCAAATTTATGCATGATCACTCACTCTAGAGAATGTCTTTTTTTCAGGAGACACGTGGAAAATATATTTCAAGCAGATACATATGTAACTACAGAGAAATAAATAAAATATAGCTTATTCTTTGGAAAGTTAAAAAAGCACTGAGCTATTTTAGTATCATGCATAAAACCCATGTTTTGCCAGAGCACCAGCTTTAGCAGTCATAGATTTCTCAGTTTTCCAATGTTTTTCCCTACAGTTGTAGGTTATTAATGTGCTTTTAAGTCATATTACCTTAATGACAATAATGCTGATTCCTGCTAAACTACCTGAGTAAAGACTTCTAGTATTTTAGTTTTTGTGCTCTCACATGTCATGATTGACCATATTGCCTTCAGTTCCACCATCCCAAACCTTTTGTGCTAAACCTTAAGTTTATCAGTGGTTTTAAAAGTGATGAAAACACATTTCATAGGAAAGGTGAAAAATGTAGTATGTACCAGCATTTCTACTTTTATTGAGATATGTCCATTAAAAGTCAAATTAAGGACATTGTGTCTGACCAGAAAATGGGCTGACCCTACGCTTCTGGGTACTCTTCCATTCTCTTCCTACCTCAGACTATTCCTCCTTATTTGTCACTGCTGCTTGATCAGTCCTACACATGTAAGATGTAGGATGTGGTCAAGGCTCTGGCATGCTGAGCAGAAGTCACCTTAGGGGGCCAGGACTGTCAGTCCAATGTTTAGAACTGTTGAATAAAGTGCCCCTGACACACTGTACACATTTTTGTTGCAGTGTAGGCAAAAACTGTGAGGGAAATGAATAAATGTGCCCTGAAGTCCAAGGGAGTAAGCAAGGTGTAATGCAATTTGCTATTCCTTTGCAAACTTGGACAGTCTTGTGCTTCTATGGTTGAGATTAAGTATTTTAAACTTACTTTCCTGAGGTGTAACTTTTTTCCCCTGCAGTTTGCATGAAGTACAAACCATCCATTTCCAAACAGTCTAAGCAAATGAAAACTCAGTCCTGATTGTCAGGAAGACCAAAACCCTTTATCAGGAGCACAGAGAGCAATGTGCATTTACTTTAGAAGATCCAGGAGAGTGAATGACTAAGGCTTTTAATGTAATTTATTTTTAAATACATAATTGTTGACGCTTCTTTTAGGTCATAGATCCGGAGCAGCATTTATAGAATTTGACATTTTATTCTGAGAGTTATGAAACAATCAGAGGAAAGGGTTTTTTTTCCTTTTTCCTTTCCCTTTCCCTTTTCCTTTTCCCTTTCCCTTTTCCTTTTCCCTTTTCCTTTTCCTTTTCCCTTTCCCTTTCCCTTTCCCTTTTCCTTTTTCGTTTTCCTTGTTCCTTTTCCTTTTTTGTTTTCCTTTTCTCCTTTTCTTTTTTTCCTTTTCCTTTTCCTGTTTTCAAGTGTACTGAATAAATGGCCCTCACAAAACTCACACACAAAACCTGGCCTTTGTATTGAGTAGACTAGATCAAAGACAGTCTGCCTTGAGGCTAGTGCATTTGTTAAAGTCCTGGGTACATCCTTTGAAGGCTGAGTTATTGCACATGGTGTCATTGTGGAAAAGGGACAATTAAATTGGATGATCAGTGGGTGGTGACTATTGCCATTGCTGCAGAGTTTGGATTTACAAACAGCAAGGGTCAAACACTTCACACCCTTCACCGCAGAAATGAACCGTGTAGAGGACTCAGTGGTCTAAAACACAGCACAAGCCTACATTTTTCTATCTGTCAAAAGATTTCAGAAGTAATTCATTGTTACAGCTCCCTGGAGTGAGAGTCTGCTTGTCCATCTGATTTTCCTGACTGAGCGCTTTAAACATTCTCTGAGGAAAAAAACTGTTGTAGTCTTGTTTCCAAAGCGTAATAGTAAAGACAGGAAGTGTGAAACCATTTGGAAACCTTCTTCCCTGCTGTCATATTTTATCACTACTCGGGTGTTATGTTCATGAGCAGCTCTTGATTGCAAGCCTTGGAGCTAGTATTATTTCTAGATGCTGTCTGGTGCCCCTCTGAAAGATCTCTGGATTTCAGAAATCAGATATACAAGACTTTGCTTATCAGATATTTCAAATAAAGTGAACAAAAAGGCTCTTGAAAATCTAAGTTTGATGCCAGACTACAGTGCAGAGTGGGACCAGGATTATTCTGAGGAAAGTTTTGTGAGATCAGTGGCATTGCTTGACCACCTTTACAGTTATATAGCTGAAATAAGGATTTAATTTTTAAGGTGGGACACTCTGCGGAGACCAGAGGCATCTGCTGATTTCTGCTGTATAGATCTGATTGTTTCAAATAGATTGTTGCCTCAAATAATGGGTCTGGTCCTGTTCTTATTAGAGAAGAGCATGAATAATATTCCTGTGAATTATAACATGAGACATCCATAATTATTTATGTCTTTTGCCTGCACTACAATCATGGTGATTGTTAGAAATTGGTAGAAAAGATAGCATTTAGAATATTTAGCTAGGGTTTTTGGACACTCCCATATTGTGCTTTCCTTTAAGAATAGCCATGAAATCTGGATTTCAAGTAAATCTGTGACTGAAAAATGAGAGGAGGAAGGACACTTTTAAATCCTGTCTATATATATTTTCAGTGTTTTGATTGTGGCAAGAACTTTTTTGAGTGGAGAAAGTGTGAAAATAGGTTTTCATGTGTAAAGATATTTGTTCATCCCTCACTATAGGAAAATTTTAAAGTTTAAGTAAGCTATCCTTATCAGCTGAGAAAGCTTAATTTTATGAATTCTAAGGAGAAGTCAGCTTGCTCAGCTGGCAGATTTTTGCACGTTCTCCCTACTCTGCTTGAAATGACCTTCATATCTGTTTTCTTTTTGTGTAGGTTATATTGAATATTGCCTTGAAACACAGCCTATGGGAAATCAGCTAGCCCAGTGCAAAGTGCAGTCAAACTGATTATTGTAAAAAATACCACATGTAAGATACCCAGAGCTGTGATTCATAGGAGTTTATAATCACTTTCCTCTATGCTGTTATTACAGACTTCTTCCTGACTGATTTGCATTTTGATAAATCACCAGTGCTGTGTATTAAGTGATGTACCAACACATATTATTAAAGTGCATCTTTCAGGCCAATGGTCCACCACAGCTATATAAAACAATGTAATAGGTATTAGCTGAATAAAGCCAGATGGCATCAACTTATTCTGTGTCAAGTTTTCTGGCTGAATAAACTTCCCATTTGTACCTTTGAGCAGCTCATCATGGAAAGAGAATAAAAAATATTAAAAAAAGGCCTTTTCTGTTATGTTGGGGTTTTTTGTTGTTTCCTTGTTCGGTTGGTTTTTTGTTTGTTTTAAACTTTGTTTCCATCAAGCCCAGAAACTGTGTGATCCTGCAGGTAGATGCAGGTCCCACTCCTACAGTTACCCCAGATAATCCCCAAATTTAGGAATACTTTTTTTTTTTGTCTGAAAATGGGGGAAATGAGCAGAAAGGTAATGGGGAAAAGAGAGGTGAAATGCACTGGGAACTCTTCAGCTGAGACAAACACCCCTGCCCATAGATAAAGGTGACATTCTTGTCAATAAATCACCAGCTTAATCCTTAGCTTGCTTTAATCAGTTCTGGAGGATTTTCACCAGGGCACAACAAACATGTTGTTTCAAAGCTTGTTAATAAAATTACTTGTTAATTCATCATTAATTAAATTGTAATGTGAACAATAATTTCTCTTCTGTAAATATCATTTCATTTTGTGATGTAAATGGGAAAGAGGAACAACTGAGGATAAAGACTGACACTCCAATGAATCTTAAGAAAGAGAGAATGGCTTTTTGGCAGTTCTATCTGTCAGGAGGGTAACAAACTGTAACATTATGCTTTGCAACCTTGTTAAGCAGAAAGTTGTGAAGGAAACAGCATGGTTCTTTTTAAAAGAACTGTACTTTACAATCAAAGAGAAGGATGCTAAATACATGTAACTGATGATCTGAAAAAAATTGTGAATAAAATATCAATATTCCATTTTCATGTTTTACCAGTAGTAGGGAGTTTGTATATTCCAATATTGTCAGGCTCAATGTGTGAAAAGATAAATGAATAAAGACAAACTCTGTTTTTAAAAGTGATCTAGTTAACAAGGTATAAATGTGGGAAAGAAAGGTGGGAAGTGTTTTTTTGATTATCAGAAAATTTTTGAGATTTCAAAAAAAAGTAATGTCCTTTTCTACTGCACAATGAAAATGTGTTCTTTTAACATTTCTTCAGTGAAACTGGATTTCAGAGTACAATCTGCCATCACCATATTGTTATTTGGCCAAGTCAGTTTCCTGGAAAGTGACATTGATGTCCATTTCTTCTGAAACTTGGTCTCACATATATCACAAAAAGTGTCTTAACTGACTGGTTAGGTTTCATTGTTATCAGCTGAGTGTTTGGAGGTTATATTTCATTTTGTCCATACATTCCATTATGGACCTAAATTTTTTTCCCAGATAAATTTTTCTGGAAATATATAATTCCATATAACACATTGGAGTTGGTGAACTGGCATTTACTAATGCAGTACCTGTTTGTCAAAGCCCTGTATACGTCTAAAATTTAGGACCTCCTACAGTGCTCAGTCCATAGATAGTTTCTTCATTGATGACCCTAGGACATTAGCTAAAAATCAAGATTAGATAAAAATCTTTTATATAGTAGTTGAAAATTCACCTACTGTCACAGTAAATCATTTGAAGTGTTTTGTTAAAACACTCAGATTTGCTGAAAGGGAAATGTCCATATCTTCTTAGTATTTGGATCTCTCTGCCTCTTTCTCTCTCTTTTCTTATGAACTCTACAATGTATATTGTAATGTTTAGGTGTGTTAGCATTAACACCCCACTAACAGTAAGAGTGAGGGAAGGCATCTTCATCAGATCTGTTCTTTCAAGTTTTAGATTTGGCAGATTTTCTTTATTATAAAGGAGTTGCAATTTTTTTAATGATCTCTGAACTCCCAAATGTTCCACACAGCTTGTCTTCTAGCTTCCCTGTGGACTGCAATGCTGGTATATGCCTTGAAGAAATGATATTTAATCCCTTCTCTTTATAGATCTCAAAGTACTTTACCATAGAATTGTTATCCATTATTGCTTGTTCTAAACCTGGGAATTTATAGAGGGGAGGGATTTAAAAAATGAGTGGCACAGTGATTCAGTAGAAATATGAAATCTAAAATCCAGATCGCAGAATTCTTTGGTCTACAAACAAACCTTGGATCATGCTACCTTTTATCTAAAAATAAGAGAGGTGAACTTTATTTCAAGACAGACCATCAGTGCTGGTTAAAGGGCATGGGAAGAAAAGAAAAAAACACTGAAGAATAGCAATACCATGACTGAGTACAGAAAAGGAAGGGAAAGAACTTTTTTCTTCCAGCTGCAAACTGCTTGCTGGCTGTGACTTTCAATAACACTTACCCATGACCCTGTCAGCTTTTAACTTTCACTTTTTATTTTAAAAAGAACAGATAAGTAACAGATATTACTCAGCTCTTGATTTGGCTTTTTCAATAAGAAGTGAGAGTTAAACTCCACTGCTGCTGCTGTAAGTGCTATTGAAAACCATCAGCTTCAGTAATAAAACAAATCAGGTGGGAGCAGACGAGCATGAAAAAAGGTCTGGAAACCTTATTTTTTATTAACCTTTTGTTGACATTAATACTCTGCAGTAGGAGATTCGCACAGTGTATGTATAGAAACACGTTTAAGAATGAAGCACGTTTGCTTACACAGGAAAAGGTTAGAACTTACTTAAGAACTAGAGGTCCCTCCCAGGATTTGTCTTCAAATAAACGCTACAGTCAAGCCTATAGGAGTTTCGTTGACAAAAACATGGACCAGATCCAACACGAGATGCAGGAAACTGTTAGATGCTTGTCCTGGTTTCAGCTGGGATAGAGTTGTCTTCCTAGTAGCTGGTACTGTGCTATGTTTTGAGTTCAGTATGCGAAGAATGTTGATAACGCTGATGTTTTCAGTTGTTACTAAGTAGTGTTTAGTCTAAAGTCAAGGATTTTTCAGCTTCTCATGCCCAGCCAGCGAGAAAGCTGGAGGGGCACAAGAAGTTGGCACAGGACACAGCCAGGGCACCTGACCCAAACTGGCCAACAGGGTATTCCATACCATGTGATGTCATGCCTAGTACATAAACTGGGGGAGTGGGGACGGGGGATCGCCACTCGGGGACTAGCTGGGTGTTGATCGGCAGGTGGTGAGCAATTGCACTGCGCATCATTTGTACATTCCAATCGTTTCATTATTGCTGTTGTCATTTTATTAGTGTTATCATTATTAGTTTCTTCTTTTCTGTTCTATTAAACCGTTCTTATCTCAACCCATGAGTTTTACTTCTTTTCCCAATTTTCTCCCCCATTCCACTGGGTGGGGGGGGAGTGAGTGAGCAGCTGCGTGGTGCTTAGTTGCTGGCTGGGGTTAAACCACAACAATGCTTAAGACCAAACTTGCCTTTCTGAAAGCTGCTGCTTAGTTGACTCCTAACGCTGAGGTTGCCCAAGCTTCCCAGATCCTACACATTTTTACCTTACATTGCCCCACATTCAGCCACAAGGATTTCTTTACACACATGCATCAACTCCTCTGTTTTAGTGGTGGAGGCACAGAACTTGAGCCCTTCTGTCAATTGAAAGCCCTCATCAAGGGAAGGAGGAATCTGTGTTCCACCTCTGTTTTCAGATACACTCATGACTATTATGTAATGACAGCTTAAATTAAAACGCAAGAAATTTTCTGGGAATAGCTGCCAAAGCTCAAAGCTGAAGATTTCAGGTGGTTCTCTAAATAGCAGGCTGTAAAATCAGGTGTTAATTATTGCCTACTTATAAACCAATGACTTCTGGGTATTCTTCTGCACAGTATCAACAGTAGTGGCAAGTACTTAAGTACAGTATACCATGGTATTTCAGTCTCTTTTCAGCAGGCAGGGAGAAGGAATAAGGAAGATGCTGGTCTTCTCAGGCAAGAAAAGGAACTGAAGTTGAGCTCCCTTGCCTTGGGATATAAAAATGCTTGCCTTTCTCTTCTCCCCCCCTTCCTTTTTTAATGGTGTATTTTAAAAGAAAAAGATTAATCCTTTCATTAAAAGTGAGATCCAGACATAAAAAGAGGGATGTAATGCAGAGGAACACAACAGTTTACAGGCAGATCAACAGAGGCAATGGAATTCTGAGCACCATGGACACATGCTCCTGCTTTTTTCATGGCTGTGATTTAGCAAAATGCTCGAGCATACTCTGCCTGTATCCTGGGGCCTTGTTTCAAGGGAAAGGAGACAAGGCACATGGTTCAGAAATAAGGAGAACATATTCTAGCATGTTGCTTGCAATGGTCAGTTGGAAGATCAGGACTGCAAGATGTGTTTTGGATACATAGATGCAGCTCTTCAGACCAGGAGAAGGTTTGTGGGAGGTAATGTTAAGTCATTATCCTCATTTTCATCATTCATCTAGTAGCTTTTGGCATCTTTACACTGTACATGACTACAGGTGACTCAAAGCACTTCCTGGCTCAGGATACTAGTTGTACTTTTTTTTCTGAGAAGATCTAAATCATATCTAACTTTTACAAATATGCAAATATCTAGCTATGCTATATGGGGCATCTGGACAATTGTGCTTAATGCTTTATCGCAAGGTATATAATATTAGCTATTGTGCCTTTTAAATACTTTACTGGATATGGCCATAAATATGCAACAAGCAATGATTCCTTTAACACATTTCTTGGAAAAAAAGGTCAGCATAGGTTTAGAGAGCTAAAGGCAGGACTAGAAATGGAGAATGGAAAAATCCCTCAGTTTAATTAGTATGTTTTGTTTACAATGAGACACAGCTGATACATCTTAGATTAGATATGTATGTTAGAACAATTGTGAGCCTGAAGTAAAATGTAGAAACCTGGGGAAGACTATAATTCTTATGTCTACATACACGAAGAGAAGCTACTACTTTTGGTTACTTTTTGTTTTTTAGATAGGTGACTTAGAATGTGCTCTAGCACTACATTTTTCTGAAACTCAGGGATGCTTAGGCTAGTTGATTGGTTTTGTTCATATTGGATAGAGCATAAGTATTTAATTTTTATACCACATGTATATAACTGTAGCTGCTGAATTTACAGATGAAATGTTCTAGCTCCACCAAGGTAAGCGAAGTTAAATTACTTTAGAATTACTCTTTGGTTATGTCATACCTGTGTTCTAAATTGTAGATTATCTTGCATGTTTCGCTTTTTTTTTTTTCCCAAAGAGATTTCAATAACTGGGTGAAGCCAGGTAGGCTTACACTACAACAATGCAAAAAGAAGAAAAAAAAAAAAGTAAAAAAAAAATTATAGCAAAGCCAAATACAGCAAGTTTTATCGTCCTGTCCTCTTTTGATATTACTAAAGAGACAGTAGTTGTTTAAGTAAATACTCTCCTCACTGCTGAGCTTTTTCTCTGCTTGTTGCAACAATGCCATGTGGTAATCCTGAACAGATGAGACCAAATCTTCTGTTTGTAACTGAGGTATTAACTGCCGAGCAGAGAGAGTTGAAGAAGTATGGGATGATCTAATTCAGATGATTGTTGACTACTGGAAATTGTTCAAGTGCCTTTGTACACCTAATTTAATAGACCTAATTTGACATACTAAAAATTAATTTCTGTATGAGAAACATGCCAATCTAGAACCAGAGAGTTTGGTCTACAAAGGTATGTTGATATCAATGCTGATACTGATTTTTTTTTAATTGCCTGGTAGAGGAGAAAAATGATGTGGTAGCTGAATGGTGTCCCAACCAAGCTGACTGCAGTTGTGTTGTTGATGATAACAGCCTGTACTCTGAGCGGGCTGGGTCTATGCATTCACTTCTTACAAACCACAGAAAAATGATCCAATTTTTTCTTCTGACAACTGCTTAACTTTAGGATATCCATAGTTCAGTTTTCCATCCCCATTCCTCTCACATATACGCTTTCAGAGAAAAATATGTTGGCCTATTTTTTGGGAATAAAATCTCCTAGCAGATTTTGTATTACATCTAGACTGGAAGCCAGTTAAGCATTCAAGCTTGATTTGCCATAACTGCCTTGGAAAATTAAGAGACTCCAATTAGGTCACATAATTTTGAGACAGCCCTTTGCGTGCTGATAAGTGATTTTCTTTGTTGTTGGTTCTTTAAAGCAAAACAAAACCTTTCACCCAGCTGATGCTGACTATTCAGCAAGTCAGATGGAATAAGCTCAAGGGTTACAGAGGAGCAAGGCTGTACTTATGACCTGCCAGGCTGGAGATCAGTATATATGGCAAGAAAGCTCAGGAAAATCCTATGACAGCTACTTCGGACATATCAACCTAAGGACCTTTCTTAGGAATGAATTTCCTCTTATTTTTCTCTACTTTTGTGGAATTAAGCCTGTTTCTAATTAAGATTCTTAGCCACATATCTCTATCCAATAACTCATAAGTTCTTTTTTGACAATAACAGTGTGTTATTTATCAGACTGTACATCACTGCACATATTGCAGATGACATGAATTTTTAAGATAACTTTATTTAAGAAGAATTAAAAAGCAATTATTGTTAATGTTCACCTTGTCTAAAAGTACATTAAAAGCAGACAAAGTATTTTCAGACATACTATATTATATAATTTGTTACACATTCATTCTCTTTCAATATTGCAGCACATACTATTACTTATTTACTCAACAGCACTTTTCCATTATAGCTTTAGAAACTTGTTCTGAAGTGCCAAAGATAGGTAATAAGCATTATTTTAAACTTCGATGAAGTTTTTAGCATTTCTTTGCATTTTGCTTTATTATCTTCTTCATGCTTTGAAGTAGCCATGGCATGTGTATATACCCATGGAAACTGGCCAGGGAAACAGTGCTCTTACTCAGGCCAGGGTTCCGATTTAGACTCACAAGTGTTAGCTGGAAGCTTGTAAACATTTCTCACTGTTTCTTGGCCATAAATGGTGGGAAATCTCTTGAGATTAGTGTTTCTTGTGAGGTAACTGCCAGTTTGATCTGAAATCCTGTTAGTGTGATTCTTCTCACATGATTGCTGTCATGTTCAAAGTAGAGAAGGGAAGCACAGATCCCTTCTAGTCATAGCCATGGAAATACATCAGTTCAACAATCCCTTGCTGACATTTGGAACAGTTGGGTAGGAGGTTCCATTTGCCCCATCTCTGATTTAGGCTAAATGAAATCAGTTGAAAATGTGCTTGATCTCTAGAAACAGGAAAACTGATACACAATACATTTTTTTTTTTCTTCCTGGTTGTGTGTGGGGAAAAAGAAAAGAAGCATGACCCTAACTATGGTAATTTATAGATGCTGTATGGTAAAGGCAATATTGTACTTGCTACTGTTTGGGCAAATGTTCTTAAAATTAGACATCACTCCTCTTTCTGAGTAAATGGTGGCTGCCTAAGTGCAAAATATGATTGCCATATTGAGACTACACAACTGGGAACAGAAAGGGCAGCAAGATTAATGAGATTTAGAGCTTGTTTATACTACCTTACTACTCTAACTCACATTCCATAATAAAAGAAAGAGGTGTTGAAAGACCAAAGCTAGTTCTTTCTGCCTGGAGTGTCCTGAGGTTGGTATAGCACTTCAGTTAAGAACAAAAAACAAATGTTACTAAACAAAATCAGAGCCTGTGACAAAGTCTGTATTTTTCCATTCAATATACATTTTGCTGAGGTTCCATTTTTCCCCCCTTTTCTTATAAATTTTCAATTCCCATTTACTGCGAGTAAATTAGAGAGATGATTTCTCTTTTACAGTCCATGACAGTGTAACAACTGTTCCAGTTTTATAGCTCCATGTCCCTGAGGAGCCTTGGAGCTGAGCATTTATATTGCTTAACAGCGGGGTTTGGATAACATGAGACAACATACTATCGCTAGGATCACACTGACTTATCCTTAAAGAAATATAATGAAAGTCTTGGCTGAGGTACTCATAGTTGCCTTGCTATAATGTAGTTATTTTTCAATGAGATGATTAACCTTATACTTTAAACCTGAATTGAATGATTTAAAATTATTTACAACTTTATTTGTTTTCTGTTTGCATATAATATTTGTATATTATATATAATAGTACCTGTATGTATGCAAATTCTTTTAAAACAATAAATATTCCATTCTTTAACAGCACTGCACTCAAGAGGTATTTTATAACACACACTTGAAAAAATCTCCATTTCTCTTACTTTAAGAAGCTGTTCTCTTAAGAACAAGTGTAAGGAAGTCTTGACTCCTGATTAAATATTTATGTGTGTCTGGCCAGTAGGTCGTGTTTTATAATAGCTTTTATAACTTGGTTATTAAATTGCAATTCAGCAATCAAACATTTTTGCAGTACACCCATTGGTATTCATGGCAGCAAATAATAAATTCTTAACAAATGAGACCTATTGTATAGGCTTATGACACTGTCAAGAAGATTGGGGGGGCTCAGAGGAGAGAGCCTTGGCCTTTGACATATTTATGTTTCAAGTCCAAACTGAAACATAAAATGAAGCAAACATTCTAGTCTATGCACAGATCCTTCATAGTGGATAATTGCACCATCAAAGCATATAAATCTTTGCATAAGAGTTAGAAATGTGAAAGATTCCCTACTGAAGGAAGCACAATTTTTTACATCTCTTTTTAGTGATATATTTTTAGTTTAGAATTGAAAAAGCACATCAACATTTTTTCCCCAGTGAATTCATGTTGTGGTAAGTTTGAAATAATCAGTGTGTCTATTCTTTTCCTTAGAGATAATCATATGGCATCAATTCTGAGTTAAAAGCATTTATCTTTAAATCCCTAAAAGGTTCAGAAACAATACGTTCAATGCATACATTAGCTCTCAAAGCTGCAATATCAGTGAGTGGGAGCTTGCTTAATGCTCATAATTCCCTTCTGAGTGAATGCAAGTTGCAGAAACTGGGCACTCCAGAGTGGTTTCCTCTGCACCTTGCGAGGATCAGCCCCCTAAAAAAGCTTTTTCATAGCACTGAGCTGATGACAGCACTGGTAAAAATTCTTGCACATTCTTAACATTCACTCTTTCAGTGCCATGGCAGACTGATTAGCAGAACGCTGCTTTAAAGTGAGCCATCAATCAGTGTGATTGTTTCTTAGTCTGACTCAGTTTATTAGTGAGCTAAGGAAGTATGTGGTGTAATGACAGATGTACTATTCTGTATATTTTTTTCGTGAAGATCAGTTAATACATTTGACAAGCAAGGCCTTTTGGAAACTGTTGAACCAAGAGTTCTCAGAAGAGCTATTGTCGAACTTTAGAGGCGTGCATATATATGCAGAAATAGCATCTTCTCCCTTCTAAAAATACTTGATCCACAAGGCTATTGCATAGGTATATTCAGAGTAATATTTAAACTAATGAAAAAAAAAAGTTTTCAGTATTCCTTGCCTATGACCCACAGCCTGGACTGAGAGATTCTCTCCTTGCTCACGTATCAGCAGGAGTAGCATCCCAGTTTTAACTATGTAGCCAGACAGCAGAGTCTTATGTGTAACTGAAAGCTGAATAAGAGAGAAAAAACAGCTTCACCTTTATAATTATATAGAGTTTGTTTGGGCAGGTAAACTAGGAAGATATGGAAATGTTCATGTAACCAGAAGTATGGAAATATAGGAAACTTTTTTTTTAGGCTAATAAGTAATTTTAAAATTTTAAACAGTATAATTGCATATGTTATAATTTCATTTGTATTCAGACATTGTTGGCAAAATGGTGGATCTTTAAAGTTGTTATGGATCTTCTCTAACACACTTATCACTGAAATAAAAAAATTAAACATTTATTTTAGTGAAACATATCTGGAAAGAAACAAAACAATTCCTTCTCAAAATAAAAGTGCCATTCCTTGAATTCCTGTGGTGATTAATATTGTTTAAAAAGCTCATTAAGCACAGAGACAGACTGGATTAAAATGCACAACACATAATCAGGAATGTATGCTGCACATTTTAGAATAGGATGTTCAGGCATAATGGTGACTTACGGTGAGTTCCTAATAGCCTGACACTGCAATACTTGAAACAGGCTTTGACAATAGGCAGGGCTAAGAGAGTTGAATGCTCCATCAAACCACCTAGGTGTATGTTACCTGCGTCTTTAGTTTTTCAATACATGACTTTCTGAAAGAGTGCTACCAAGAAATCTTCCACAGATTTGTTAATTATGAGAAATAGCCTAAAAAATTTTCCTCTCCTCCAATACCTGAATGTGTTTTTAAACTGTTATTCAGCAGCTGTGAGACAATGTTTAAATTATACCTTAGGGAATGAAAGCTTATTTTCACATCTTTACTTCTTAAATTCATATGTAAGGTAAAAAGCCAATAGTATTCCCAGAAACTATGGGCAAGCAAATTATTTATTTTTGTGTTTTCTTCTGTGTCTTTTTTCCCCACTTGGTTACTTCCTCATTGTTTAATGATAATTCCAGGACTGGAAGTGGCCTCAGAAGGACTTTAGTTCAACCTCTTGCTCAAAAAGGGTCAACTATGAGATCAAACCAGGTTGCTCAGGATTTTATTCATCTGGGTATTGAAAACTCCCAAGATGGAGATGATACCAGCTCTCTGGGAAACCTTCTCACCTGCTGGACTGCCCTCACTGGGGAAAAGCTTTTGCTGATATCCAGCCAGAACCTCTTGTTTCAGCTTGTTGCCATCCTCCTGCCAGACACCAACATAAAGGTCCTGGCTAGGTTTTCTCAATAAACTCCTCAAACGTATTGAAAGGCTGCTATTATGTCCCCATTAAGCTTTCTGAGAAAAAAGAGTGCAGGAAAATGTGATCTTCACAGTCTATTGATTTGTTGCTGTGGCAAATGAGTGGTTTGGACCACTTAAAGAATTCACCGTCAAAGGTATTAGCAAAATGATTTAATAGGAATTTATAAAAGTGCGACTTCACAAAGTTCCATGACAAGGTTTGCTCTATTACTTATGAAGTGTACAAAGGAAAATCAAGTTAAAATCAAACTAGAATGATTTATACAGAGACTGAAAACACCAAAGTGTGAGGGATAAACATACAAAGAAAGATTGAGTTAGATTTCATTTTTCATGATTTGTACAAATATCGGAGGTGCAGAAACATACGGGAGACCCTACAATGAAAAAGAACTGTTTAGGGTAGTCCAATGGGATATAAGTGAGAGTGATGTGATACACTATGCAAAGAAAAAATTTAGGCTGACAATTAGCTCAATTTCTTGAATAATTTAAATCTACTCTAGATACACTAGTCAAGAACATCCTGTAGGCCTGCAGTAAAATGAACATGACTGAATAAAACATTTATGCATCTCTTTCTGCTTATTTTATCACCATCCCGAGATGTATGGCAATATTCAGATACAGTGAAGGTATCAAAATATGTACATTAAAAAATAAAGTTCCCAACAGAAAAATTAGCCAACTATCCTGCAAATCTTTTGTACAATGGAGGCTTTCTCAAGTATTAAGAAATTGACCTGGAGGCTTCTGAAGTCTTGCGTAGACTAGTTGCTTATACAGACAGTCTTGATGGCAATCTTTTTTTATTTGCCTCTGGCAGCAAAGTCTTATCGCTTAGGTAAGTTAGCATAGTGTTTCATCTAAGGTATTCTCTCAGTAAGCAGAGTTGGATAAAAGATATCTTAAAGGCTGAGAAGCAAAACAAATACTCTTTTCAGAGAAAAAGCTATTTTTTGTTTAAAGATACCTCAGATGAAAAAAACAGTTGAAGTGCAACAATAACAATATGTTATTAACTACAAACTTGCTGTTTGCAGGGCAGGTTTTTTTCTTTCGTTTTCTGGGTTCATTGCCAAATGCAGGTGAACACATGTATTTTATTTACTGGTGTATATTTTTGTTCACTGGGGCCTGACTGAATCTTATTAAGTTGATGATAAGAATTCTCTTGACCCGAATACCTTTTAGACCAAGCCCTAGAAAATCTAGGAAACAAAGATTGATATTGCAGGGTTTCTTTACTAAATAGTCAGTAGAATATCTTTTCCTCTGCGAAGTACCTGGATAGGGTTATGATTCAGTTCTTGGTGTTTTACTGATGATGGAAAATGGCCTAGCTGATTATGTATTGCTGGAATTTCTTGTTGATTTTGAAAAGAACAGAGAGAAAGAAAACAGTGCCAACTTTTGCAGGATTCCTGAAATTTTAATAAGACATAATCCCACAGTGTTGGAAGAAAACATATATATACATTATAAGCACAAGAGAACTTATTCTTTCATTAATTGAATAAACCCCCCTATCTTCGTTCATATGAAAAATGTGAGAAATATATATTAGTTTATAAAATGTATACTAGTAGTGCTGACTCATGAGGTCTTCACTCCTTCCTGCAATACACGTAATTAGCTCCTTATTGGAACAGCTTTATCTTCTAGACTGATTAATGCAATCTATAGGTATAGGTCCATCTAGGTCCTCCTACATGAGAAACCTTCTATACTAGGTGTTAAGTATAGAGCAACTGAGAAGATTGGCATCTCATGCCACTTGAAGCTTGGAATGGGACAACAATGCTCCCTTGCAAATTCTGGCTGACTCAGAGGTGTGAGGGGAGCCTGTGTTAGATGGTGAAAGGAAAGCCTGAAACTGCTTACAATGCAATAGCACTCTGCACTCATTCACTCTCCCACTATCAAAATAACTCTTAATATTCAGCTGTTGTACTCAGTGTCTGAATAGAAAGCACAGAGAAGCATCTCCCAGCAGAGGTGTTACATGCCCAGCAGGGCAGGAAGCTTTTGTTCCTGCACCTGCCTGCTGCTGTCTCAGCTCCTATTTCATTTGAATTCCTTCCTTGGGAATGCTACAGGTCAGTGGCCAGGATGGGCTTGGACCAGATCAGCCCTGCCATCCTGGTAAGGAGTTGCACCTTCTGGTTTCTTTTGCTTACTTCCAGGGCTGTCACAAAGTCAAGGGCAAATTCTCAAGGGGATACTGATAATAAGGGTGAAAAATCACAGAAGTTGGACAGGTCTCTTGTCTTAGAGATGGATAAGGCATGTGGGAATAAATACAGTGGAACTTTTAGGAACAAAACTGAGAAAGAGGAAGAACAAGAGGAGTGCAAGATTTTGGGGTGAGAAGAGCCAAGTGAGAATAAGAATTTTTAAGAGAAGAGAGACAATATGGTAAGATTGGGGTAAAGAACACAAGAGATTGGAAAAGAAGTGGTGGAAAGATAGAAACAGAAAGGCTCTTCCATCATCTTATTACCTCCTCATTAAAATATTCTGAGACTCATTGCTGTTATTAAACCTAATCTTTGGTGAATAATTATTTTTTCATGTTCATAAACTCATGTCTATGTCTACCAGGAGATGGTGACCACCTCCTTCATCTTCTTCTAAGGTCATCACTATAGGAGGCAGAAAGAGAAGTTTGAGAAACAAACAAATTTTATGGGAAATTTAATATTCTGGAAGGCTAATGCAGAGAAAGGGAAGATATTGTTTATGCAAGTCTGTTTGCAAAACAGAAGTCATTTTAGGACTCATTAGGGATCCCAGGAAGATGTGACATTTTATTACTCCAGCAAAGCTTCTTCCTCTCACCAGATTTCACCAACTTTCTAGCCAAAAATTGTTCTATAGCTTCTGAAATGTCTAATCTCAAAATAATAATAAATTTTAAAAAAGAAAAAAAAAAAGCCTGAAGCTCTCTCATATACTTAAAATTCCTTCAATGTTTCTTGGACATGATTTGAAAAATCAGTCTACTGCATTCCAAACAGCAATAGACTACTAACAAAAAGCTTATTTCAGAGATTCTTTTAATTAAGCTCTTCATTTAGCAGATATATTTAATGCTGTGTTTGTTGTTTTGTTTGTTGGACTTGCATTTCATGCATTAGGGATGATTTAGGAGCAAAATAAGTTAAAGTGCACTGAATATCAGAGCACATGTGTGTTCATGCAAATAACAGAACTTGGAAATCAAACTTGTCTTGGAAATGATTTCATTTCTCATATATAAAGGGATAATAGTATAGATTTAGTAAGGCCATATTTCTGCAATGTTTTGTCCAGTTCTGCTGTCCAGACTTCAAAAGGCTGTTGCAGAATTGGAAATGTTTCAGAATACACTTGGAAGAAATATTTGTCTTCTCTAAAGCTGCCTAACATTAGAAACTAGAAAAACCCATAAAACTTCCCCTTCCCCCAAAGCGGTTGATGGGAAATATTGATATGAAGATTTTTCTGGGCTAATTTTGTTTAGTTCCCATCTACAGAGTTATTCTGTTATGGTTTAAATTGGACAGTTACATGCTATTTTTTCCCCTCAAAATTGTCTGACTCACTGCACAGGCTAATTAGTGCTTACTTCATGCACACAGAAATATTTTGCTTTTTCCACATTGTGGCTTTACTGTATGATTATTGCATGCTATTCAAATCCTATACTCAAAGTTGAATTAATGGACATTGATGGCAGGCACTTCTTGTTTAACTCGTCACAGTAGTGTATGAGTGCTTGACAAAGCTAATTTAATTTCATAACCCTGTAAAACCAGAAGTGGATGGTACCATACCCTTTTAAATACATGAATGAAGCCTCAAAGATATATTGTGGTTCAAGTTGTCCAGTGTCCTGATGTTCTTGGGATGTTGGTGTTTACATATAACATTGTTTGTTCAAATTACTGCTCTCATTTTCTTTGGTTGTGTTGGGAAATATTAAGCATTTCTGCATTTGGGCCCCACAGCTTCAGAAAATGAGGACTATACAGTTAGCAAGCACTTGTGAAACAATTCCACCCTTGGAGATATTCAAAACCCAACTGGACATGGGCCTGAGCAACTTGCTCTAGATGACCTTGCTTGAGAAAGAAGGTTGGACTAGATGATCTCCAGAGGTTCCTGGCAACCCCAACTATTCTGTGATCCTATGATTCATCTTAGCCATGAGCCTCTGGCTTCAATTCCTCAGACCCTCACCTCATCTGGTGATACAGCATAATCCAGCAAACTCCTACAGTGTGAAGCAAGAAGCCAGACTTTTTACGCAGTGAAACATCATTCATTTTCTTCAGGAAAGCCTGAACTTTCCCTAAAATTTTGATCCTGACTCAAACATATGCTATACAAAATGGGTAACTTTTGGCAAAGACAGAAGTAAGCATAACCAGGGTCTTATGAGTGAAAAAGATCTAATTGCCTTAAAGGTATCAGACAGTCCTAGCACTCTCTGTGTAACAAGAATGTTTGACAGCATCTACGTGAGGACAATATTTCTGTCCTTAGAGACCCTTTAACAGAGAAAAAACATAATGAGAGCCAGGAGACAGAAACTAGAAGAAAAAAAATGCCCAAGATGGAGATTAGGTGCATATTTTAGTAAGTGTAACTTTTTAAAGATTTGCTTGCATTTACTTGCATTTTCAAGTCAAGTTTTGATGTTTTAAATATATATGCTCTAAGTTGACCAGAAATTGTGCTTGATACAAGCTTCATGGAGTGAAAGTTACGGCCTGTGCTATGCGAGAGGTCAAATTAAATTATTATCATGATCTTGCCTGGCCTTAAACTCTGTGTTTATGAAGATATCTCTCTAGAGAATTTCCAAGTCACGACTTAAACCTGCAATTAATATCACTTTAAGGAAAACTGTTACACTGGGTTTGATTTCCTTAAGACTCATGAGAGATAAGAGGTTAAACAATGACAGCAGCACTATTCTTAAATCTCAGCCATAGCCTCAGGTTCTTGGACAACCTCCAAATACCACTCATATTAGATAAAATGACCCTGGCCATTGCTTAGGTTGTTTCACATTTCTGAAGTTCCACTCAGTTTATAATAACGAGAAGTTTAGTCCTGTTACAGATAATGCAGGATGATGACTTAAATATCAGTATGATAGGATAACATTTCTCACTAGTGTAATTTTTTTCCATGCTGAGTATCTGTAATTCCTTTTAAAATAAAAAGAAAGGAAATTAAAAAGAGCAGTTTTAGGTGACAAAGGCTGGGATTTTCTGTTGTATCAGCATCGATACTATTTGTCAGAGTAACAGTTCCTACTTAGAAATAGTGATTTGTTTTTCTTCTTTGATTTTCTCTTTGCTGTGATATTATGGTCCACTACTCAGTGATTCAGTAAACTAATTCCGAGTTTGCTCTTGTTCTACCTTCACTGTACATCTGAAGAATATTTATTTTGAATAAAATTGTCTTCACTCTTGGTTTCTCATTAGGAGAAAACAAAGATAAGCTCAGGAAGGCTAATCAATCAAAGAAACACTTTTCATCCTAATGAGTAGTATAGTCCAAACCTCATAATGAGAGAGGCAAAGATTAGAGTAGGATGTACAAGTAATCTGCTGCGGCTCAGTTGCAACCCAATCCCAACAAGCGCGCTGTACACATTTGAACAAGAGCAAGTCTTTCCAAATTAACTAAATTTAATGTTACCTGGAAAGATCCATAGATTGTCTTAGTGACAAGGACAACCTGATCAATCACCATGACAGATGGCTGTGTCATGCACAGGCCATTGCTTTGGGATGAAATCCTTTATATTCATTAGCCCTCTCAGGTGAGTTACAACTATCTGATAATTTTTAAACACTGATACTATTATTAAAGGACTTAATAAGTACATTAGAAATAAGAGACTTGATGCTGTGATTAAGAGACTGAAGGACAGAATGAAAGTCCCACCTATCAGTTCCATAGACCAGCTGCGCTTGGTTTTAATTAAAAAGAAATTGACTTTCACTGAGATATTCAGGGTGATATTATTATTTTTACTAAGATTCAAATTCAGTTGTACTATTAGCAGGTTAAGATAAATTCAAATCTGTTTGAATTTTTTTCTCTTTGTTCATGTATGTGCTGATTAGTCTTGTTTCAAGTCCTGTCCAGTGTCTGAAGGTCTGAAACTTGGTTCTACTGGTATATGATAAACTGTGATCTTTGCAGACACTCCTTTAATAAAAAAAGTACTAAATACAAGGGGAAAAAAACCATACACCTGAATGAACAGTATTTCTGCAAGTATTAGGAGTATCTAGCTGTAAGTGTTAACCATTCCTAAATTTGAAAAAAAACTCTCCAGATCTTTATTTTATTACATCAACCTATTATATATATATGCATTTATTTTATACATATACGTACACTTTAGTCATACAAATTACATATTCTTAAGTAAAACCCACTTATATTAAGCACATTTTGGGGGCTGTATTTGAAGACATTGATTCAGATTGATTCATATGCCTCACAAATATTTAAGCAATGCTTTTTCACTTCCCCAGTTTCGCGTCATGTTTGTCATCCTCCCCATCTCTCAGATCTCTCTTCTGCATGATTCCTTGTTGGTTACACCATCATTTGCTATATTTCAATTTCACTTTCAGTAAGTTCCTTGAAGAAAAAACATACATATTCTTCTGTTTTAGAAACAGTGCATCCTGGAACTGCAGGCTCCAGAATCTGGAATGGTATGTGCAGAATAAACTAAAGGAAAAAAAAATATTTTTAGTACTAAAGAGAAGAACCGCTAAAAATGCAATTCTTTTGGTCACATATTACTGCAAGTGGCTAACAGACTAACCACTCTCAAACTCATAGAAATTGTAAGCATTTACACCACTTGCTCAATTTTGAGATCCTACCCCATGTTGCGGACCACTTAATATTACCTCATCTGCTGTCTCGCAGGACAGTTCTGCAGTATACTTACATTCACATTTAGGACCAAGTCTAAAACACACTGTCATCTACTATTAGCCACATTTTCTCCCAACTATATTGTGTCTTTATAGATCTTGTAACAACTGTGGGGTTTGTCTTTCTGAGGCAGTTCCCATGAAGGAATCAGTTTTGTGTTTCCTTTCATTGTAATAACTTCAAAACATATCTTTCTTATATGTATCCATAGTTTTTCTGATCTGTAGTATACTAGGTGGATCACAGTCTTTGTGGTCTACTAGATAAACAAATAATAAAGAAGTATAAACACAGCTAGCTGTGCAGGAAATAAGATTCTGCTGGGCAGCATAGGAAAGTTGGACCCCATGGGTCTAAAAAGACCAAGGCTGGCCAGGATGGTCAGCCTGGCCAAGATGGTCAGCCTGGCTGCCTGCCTGGTTTCCTGATCATTTCAGTGAAATTGCTGCATTCCCACAGAACATTGATTCTCAGCATTTGGCACTGCAGAAGGGAAAAGCATTTTTTTAAAAAATGTCACCCAACTTTAACCAGCAATATGTGGATAACAGGCCTTTTGTGACATATTTATCTCTAAATCTTTTTTATTGGCCAATAATTTTAATTTCAAGATAGAGTGGAACAGAGATTAAAGCATGGGAAATTTAAAGCTAAATAAAAACTCTAAAAAGCTAGAATAGCATTCCTTGAATCTCAGCATTAGTTAAATACTAGCAAAGTAGGACAATTGTATTAATTTAGTATAAAAGCTGATCGTTGAGTGCATCAGAGATCTCTTAGAAAACCTTTAATTTTCTACCGGTACTCATCATGGGAATTTCCTCATTACCTGTCCTGTGTTGTTAGACTGAAATATCCAATTTTGTGCTCCACTGCTAGTTTCTGAGTTATTTTCTTTCACTCCCCGTTTTCTCTCATTATTTTGTACGGTCTTTAATTCATTTTTATATATGAGATTATATGGCTGCAGGGTACTCCTCTCTTCTATGCCTTTGGTTGCGTTTAATGCAACATTCATCTGCATTGTCCATATATTACTCTATCTATCTTCACTGCTTGGTAGCCTGTTTACCCCTGAGAATATATTAACTGATCTGACAACTATTTCCTTCTGACATTAAGCATCCTGATGTTTTTTTTCCCTTTTCAATCTCAATTTATTTCTAATTATAAACCTTAATTAGATCATGGTTCCTACTGCTTAGGTACTTTTTTCATTTGCTACATCTCTAATTGCTTTCTGTTGTACTTAAAGGGAGTGAATTTTTTTCTCTTTCGGCTTCTCTAGAAAATAATACCTCACAAAGTTCAGAATACTATCAAAAGAGAGGCTAATAAATCCTGGTTTTCCTCGTTAGGTATTTGGTTTTAGCCTCAAAATGTGTGATATTAAAAACCACGTATCTCAATAATAACTCCATCAACAGCTCTTCATCCAAATGCGTTGCCAGCTCAGATGAGGAATAGGCCGTTTGGAGATTGTTCCTGCCATGTGAACCAGAGATGTGGATTGTGCTTGTTCAATTAGAAATGGCGGAGGTGGGAAAAGTAACTTAAGCATCCTTTTATGTTATTGGCTCCATATCGGATAGATGACGCTTATTATTACTTCAACACGGCCAGCGTCCAAAGCTGTGCAAGCTGTGTGATGAGAGTGGCGAGAGACCACGCTCGCCATGGGGGTGTGCGCTGGGCGTCGGCTGTGTCCGGGTGTTGGGAGCAGGGCCGGGGGCTGCCGGCACCTCTGCGTGGAGAGGCCGGGGCTGCCCTGCGCCAGATACAGCCGGTTCCAGCCGGCTCCAGCCAACCCACCGCAGGGCACAGCTCACCTCATCGGCCAACCTAGTGGTGCCTCTGGGAAAACATATTTAAGAAAAGACGAAACACTGCATGGCAGTGAGGAGTGAGGAACGAACTGCGAGCGACAGCCCTGTGAGCACTGAGGTCAGAGAAGGAGGGGAGGAGCAGAGATTCCCCTGCAGCCCCCGGAGAGACCGTGGTGGAGCAGATATCCGCGCTGCAGCTCAGGGAGGACCCCACCCCAGAGCAGGAGGGTATTTCCTGAAGAAATTGCAGCCCGTGGGAGGGACCCCACTCTGGAGCAGAGAAAAAGTGTGAGGAGGAAGGAGCAGCAGAGAGGAACCATTACAGACTGACCACAACCCCCCGTTCCCCATCCTCTTTGTGCCGACCAGGGCAGGAGGGAGGTCGAGGAGTCAGGGGTGAAGGTGTGTATTTGAGTCTGGGAAAAAGGGATGGGTGGGGGAAAGTATTTTAGGTTTTGTCTTTGTTTCCCCCTACCCAAATCTATTTTAATTGGCAATAAATTAAATTAATTTTCCCCAAGTCAAGTCTGGTTTGCCAATTTGATGGTAATTAATAAGTGAGCTCCCTGTCTTTATTTATCCCGACCCAGGAGATTTTCCATCTTGTGTTCTCCCCCTGTCCTGTTGAGGAGTGGGGTTGAGAGAGCAGCTAGGTGGGTGTCTGGCAGCCAGACAAGGTCAACCCATCACAGGGTGTCGGTTCTCACCTAGGGACTGAAGATCGATGTACTTACATTAAAATATATACTGAAATATAGTAACCAAACCCATAATTTAATATGTGTCTGTCATTACCCTCCTTTTAATCCTTTGGATACCCATAGACAAGAGCAATCTTTGGATAAGACCCATTGTTAGTGAGAATAATAACTCTACTGTGCTTAGTTTTACTTAAAACCATTTTGCACAGTAACACTTACACAAACAAATAATAAAATTAATGCAGCATCATCACATGTGGGAAAACAGAGTTTTGTTACAGAGTTGTGCAGGCAGAAAAATTGAGACAGTGTTTACAGACATACATTGAAAAGCAAGTTTCTGAAAAAAAAGATGAGACTACAGGCTATGGCATCAGAGAAAAGCAGCTTTGTGTGAAGAAACTAAAAATTTTAAAATATGGGTAAGTAACATGGCCTAGAATTTTCATGCTTTAAGATCTAAATGCTTATCACTGTCTTCTAGTTTAACATACATTTTCATTGGGGAGGCAGTGGTGGAAAGGAATGAACACGCTGTTTTGCTAATCTTGTAGAATATTTTGAAGATGTTCTGAAGATTTCAAGTGTTCTCCATATACAATCTTTTGCAACTTCTCTGTTTTCTTCAGTTCTTTATTCAAAACTGTATTCCTTAGTGTAAATACTAGAAGGCGTTGTATGGTCTTCTTCACCTCAGTATGCCATCCTGTTTTATGTGTGTCCTTTCTCTTGTTTACTATCTTGAAGAGCCTTTGATTATTTTCTAATTAGGTAGATCCAGGTTCATAGAGACCAAGTCACATTAAATGCTTGATGCTAAAACCATAAAGATCATTCAGAGGTTAAAAAAAGAAAAACAAACTAAAGCAAAAAGGATGCACCTTAGAATCTCCCACCTGGTTAACCATCTTCCATAACCTTAGACTACAACACTGTATTACATTGACTTGACAAAAACTGCCTGCACTTTTTCTCCTCGGGGGCGTAAATTTTACCATTGTTGTTCTGATATCAGTACTGTGATTGCTATAAATGATACAATCATCCTGCAGCACAGCCTGGTGACTGCTGGTGTTTATTTTGCCTTTTTTTTTTTTTTTCTCTTTCTTTCCTTCTTCTAAATTGCAAGTTTCTAGCAGGCAGAGATGGGGAAAATTTCCAATTTCAACCTGTATCAGAAAAAAAAACCAAAATCATGGTGTCTGTTGAAGAAAACCATGTAACTTGAAAATTTATCATGGCTAATTAGAAGGATTTCATAGTGAATCTATGTTTGCAGTACAACCGTTAGTAGTGTTTCATTTCAATGCACCATGTGTCAGCATTTGATGATAGTAGGGTGTTATGTTTATAGGCATAGACAGCATTCTTTTCTGCTGTTATTCTGCTTATGAATATTCTACAACTATGGTATTCCCAACAGATTAAAATAAGTACATTCTTTTAAGTTCTGTTCCTTAGCGTAGCGGTTAAAAATCTGTTATAAATTCTGAAGTTGTAAAGGTCTTATTCTTGTAGCCAGTTTGTGGAAATTAGTTTGAAAGATATTTCAAATGGTTAACAGGACCTCATCTAAATCTGTTCAGTAATTATTTTGTGTCATGTGTTTTTCAAGTAAAACACACCAAAATTCTACTTACTAAGGTTGCAGAAAAGCTGACTTCAGGATGCAATTATCAATATGGAAAATACACCATTTTAATAGTAAGGAAATATGTAGAAGACCCATTTCTCTAGTGATATAAATTGGTTTCACATTGTGGGAGTCAGCATAACTGTTGTTTCATATAAGGCAATGGTCCAACACAAAAAGTTTTCATAGTCCCACTACCAGAGATTTATTCAAAACTGAAGTGAAATGTTTGGCTTCACATGAATCACAGCTTCACAAGCCTTGGCCTCTTCCACCCACTTATGAATTCCCATTTTTAATTCTAGCAATGGTGGCTTGGTAACATGGCCAGAGAACCACCCACTGTGATCTGCCTCTGCAGATTTCTTCTGGGCTGACAGAGCTGTGTTCAGACCCTGCCACTGCAGAGGTGTCTGCTGCCTGGGGCTGCTGTGGGCTCAAACCATCTTTCCTAAGCAAAATATGTCCAAATGTCTGTCCAAAGGAGAGCTTGGTCTCTCTTTTTGTCCAGAACCATGGGAGAAAAATGAAGAGTTAATTAGGAAGATCAACCTTTTTCAAGAGGCCCCTTTTCCTAATTGTTCCCAAAGACTGTTGGATCTGAGAACTGAATCCACATGCACATTACTTCCACAGTAAAGTCCTGTCCATGACAAAATGACTTGTGGAAAGACTGTTCCTAAGTTTTACATTTCTTTGGTCTTGTTGCATGTGCTGCTTTAGGCCCTAGGTGGTTTGGTCCTTAGTCACTTTTTTTTATAACTTTGCTATGCAAAGGATGTTAATGTGACAGGTCAAAGAGAAACATGATATAAGGTAACATATTATTTGATAAGTGCCACCAAATTTTTCTTAATGGCTTACATTACAGCTATTGTCATATGAATAAATGTCAATTTGGAGCTATAAATAGGAATAAAATATGAGTATCCAAGATTTTTAAAACAGACTATCAAAACTCATAAGTTGACATTTCAAAAAATCTGTGTTCCTTCTGGAGCTGGCTGTGTTTAATGTTTTCAAGTTTTGGTCAGTATTTTTATTTTGATGCCATGTTTCTTTCAGGGATTTAAATTTAATTTTTGAATAACAAATATTTTACAATTTCAGCATAGAGCATTTTATTTGAAGATTGTTCTTTATGATTACTGTACATTGCATTGATATAGTTGATAACTTGCAGCATTTGTGATAAAAAAATCTTTACATAGTAAAGATTGTAGAAAGAAGAAAGGAGATTAGTCTTTTGAATAACTGCATCAAAATGATTTTAAAAGGCTTGGGAGTACTACCCAGCTAAAAGCCATCTTAGTACTGCCTTTCCCCCTTTCTTGGTGTTACTTCAGGCTACACAACAGTTAAAATCTTGTTAGTACATTGATGAGCCTATTAAAAAGCTATACAGTGTTGAATTGTCTATTATAAAGTGTATGTACATAAGCCTATTTGACAGGCTGAAAATGCTGTTATGAAAAAATAATAGTAAGAAAACAGACCTGATATTCTGTTACTGAAATAACATTGGCCAAAATGATTCCAACAATTAAAACAGTCTTATGTGAAGTACTTCTGTAAAGCAGATCAAAAGAATGGATTTTTGATCTCTTCTAATTAGTAGTTTCTTATTGCGAGATATAGAGGCTTTTGTTCCAATGGTTTTTAATTCATATTTCACTCTTTGCTCTTGTAGGTTTGGTTACAAAAATGCGATATAACAGGGAGCTGGGATTCCTGCACTATTCAGATGCTTATGACAAGTTTGTCTAAGAAAAGGGGAGCTCACATAATGAGTATGAAATCTGCCCACACCAGGCTATTTTCAAAGAACAGGAAATCCTGAATGGCTCCCCAAGACAGGCTTGGAGGGATGGGTCACTGTCCATGAAATGTGTATTCAGAGACTGAACATCTGGTAGGACTGTTGTTGGATTACACACTTGCTTTAGGGAAAGGAACTAATGGTCAATTACAAGAATACACGTTAAGATAAAACCATCTGTAGTAACTGGTGTCACTGAAAATAATTGGCTTACTTTGCAAACCACTCTTTACTGGCTTAGAGTTATGAGCTCAGATTTTCCTGGTAGCTGTGTTGAGATCAGCAAAGCCAAGACCGGTCAGAGCTAGTCTGAAGGGGAAGAAGGCTGTGGAAGTCCCCTGGGTCCATGTTAGAGTCCAGCCTGTGAGTGATGATAGTGGAGAAACATTTTAAGACCTTTATAGAGCCTATGGTCTTCCCTTTTAAAAATAATACTGTTACTCTGCAAAGCACATTTTACCTGAAAATACAAAAAAAGTAGGTAGGATCTCTCTCAGTCTGAGATACCAATGCTACAAAGCTTACAGACAATATTCATTCACATCACTTCAGTAGTTGTACCGAGTCAGTTGGACTGGCCATGCACAAGTCTAAGTTTACACAGCGATGCAATGACAAAACTTATATTTACAGTCTATCTCCTAGATTCGAGCATCTTGTTCTTTCCTCCAGTTATGCCTCCTCATCTTCCCCCAAATGTATGCTTCTCAAACAAAACTGTTCTGCTCTACATCATGGAACTTCCCTTTAAATTTACTCTGACATAAGCAATGCACCAACAAAGCTGTTAAAAAAAGCAGTCTGTGCTAAGGGAAATGTTATTTCAGGATGAAACATAACTGAATGATGGCACTTCTGTATTCTTATGGAGCAAAAGGAATATTTTCTAAAACCTACAGCTGTTTTAAGTCTGCCTTTAAAATTCTCTCCCTTGAGTGTGTGTATGTTTGAAAGCTGACTGCGGTACATAAGAATTATCCCAATGATTTCATGTCTCAATATTTTAGTGGTTTAACACTATCAATTGACATGATATGATAGATTGTTAGATTCTATTAAGTACTTAATATATACTTCCAAATTGCCTCAGTACTGCTGTAATGACTCCTCCCACCTAAAACCCTCAAAGGGAATTAAATGACTGTAATGATATTGAAGTAATAGCTAGGATATGAGTTACTGTAAAGTAAAAAAAAAAAAAAAAAAAAGAAAAAAAGAAAAGCCCCAAAGTTTTGGAGCTAAAACTGAAGTGCTATACTACGTGTGATAGGTGGACTACTTTTTGGCTATTATAGTAGAAAGTGCAGAACTGAGAATGGATAGGTAGCAAATATTCATCCTTCAGTCATCTTAGCCTCAATTTTGTGGGTCAAGTGGATTTATTTATTTATTTAAAATCTCTCTTCTGTTCTTGCAGGGAAAGATGCCTTTTGTAAACAAACATGGCTTCACTTAAGTCCAGTTCATATCATCCTAGTTACATTTAAATAAACCCCCAGTGGTGGTAAATAAGCCCAAGTTAGCAGAGACAATGTAAATGAGAATCCGTTCCAGAGTAGAATCTGTTCTGCTTTTATAGCATCCATGCAATTTGCCTGTGTATTTGCAGAGGAAAGTCTTGATACAGCAATTACAGTGCAGTCCTATCACAAACAAATGTGTTTACATCGTGATGATTTAAAATCAGCATCTGATTTAAATCACATGCTGATTTAAAATCCTCCTATTAAATCACATTTCTAAGAAAACACTAGTTTTGGACCATTTTGGAGAAGAAACAGTAATAATATATTTAAAATTAAAGGTATCTTCTGGCCTTACAGTTCAAATCCACAAATCTTGGGATGACTGCATATTGCTAGTTCCAAATAAGATTATAGTGAAGAGTTATATTTTGGATAACTGTATAATCTGCATAGCTGCGTAATCTGTCCATCACTGTCACCTGAAGTATGGATATTTGCACCAGCTGAGAATCTGAAACATTATTAACTGTTAGAAAAGCTAGGGTCTTTAGAAAATATGTGATCACTTCTGTACTAAGAACTTTTTTTTTGTCTCTTCCCAGTTCCTTTTTTTTCTTGCTAGCAAATCACTGATTCTTTGCACTACAACTGTCTGATAGTTACATTGTGTGTTTCATACGTGTATTTTCACGTTTCTGAATACATCCATGTGCTAGCAACTGATTTTGTCGGGAGGTAATTTGTCACTTGTGCTGTAAAGTAGTTACTGAAATAGGATGATTTTTAGCCAAAGCTGATACAGATTTATATATGCATACTTGTAGGCAAATTTGATTAGAAAAATTTTTTCTTGCATAAGCATATATGTGCTTATACGTATATCATCCCAGGGTACTGAAAGAGCTGGCTGATGTTATCGCAGGACCTCTCTCTATTATTTTTCAACAGTCTTGGGAGTCTGGAGAGATCCCAGTTGACTGGAAGCTGGCAAATGTTGTTCCAGTTTTCAAGAAGGGTAAGAAGAAAGACCATGGTAATTACAGGCATGTCAGTCTCATTTCAGTGCCTGGTAAAATTATGGAGAAGGTTATTCTGGGAGTTACTGAAAAACACTTGAGAGACAACGTAGTCATTGGTCACAGCCAGCATGGGTTCACAAGGGGAAAGTCCTGCTTAACCAACTTAATTTCTTTTTACGACAAGGTCACCCATCTAGTTGACCAAATGAAGCCAGTAAATGTGGTGGTTTTGGATTTTAGCAAAGTTTTGATACTGTCTCTCACAGTATCCTTCTGGATGAAATGTCCAGCACACAGCTAGATAAGTCCATAATATGTTGGGTGAGCAATTGGCTGATGGGTTGGGCTCAAAGAGTTATAGTACATGGGGTCACATTAGGCTGGTGGCCAGTCACCAGTGGGGTTCCCCAGGGGTCAATTTTAGGGCCAGTGCTCTTTAATGTTTTTATAAATGATCTGGACGCAGGAATTGAATGTACATTAAGTAAGTTTGCTGACTATACTCAACTAGGAGGAGCTGTGGACTCCCTCAAGGGTAGAGAAGCCTTACAGAGAGATCTGGATGGACTAGATAGCTGGGCAGTTACCAACCGTATGAAATTTAACAAGAGCAACTGCTGGATTCTCCACCTAGGATGGGGCATTCCTGGTTATACACACAAATTGGGGATGAGAGGCTGCAGAGCAGCCCTGTGGAAAGAGATCTGGGGGTTTGGGTTGATGGCAAGTTGAATATGAGTCAACGGTGTGCCCTGGCAGCCAAAAGGGCCAACAGTGTCCTGGGGTGCATCAAGCACAGCATAACGAGCTGGTCAAGGGAGGTGATTGTCCCACTCTACACTGCACTGGTGCAGCCCCACCTCGAGTACTGTGTGTGGTTGTCGGTGCATCAATATAAGAAGGACGTCAAACTATTAGAGTGTGTCCAAGGGAGAGCGACCAAGATGGTGAAATACCTCAAGGGCAAGACTTATGAGGAGCGGCTGCGGTCACTCGGTTTGTTCCATTTAGAGAATTGAAGGCTGAGGAGTGACCTCATCACAGTCCACAACTTCTTCAAGGGGGGCCACGGATGGGGAAGTGCTGATCTCCTCTCTCTGGTGACCAGTGACAGGACATGAGGAAATGGAATGAAGCTGCATCAGGGGAATTTCAGATTGGACAATAGGAAAAGGTCCTTCAGTGAGAGGGTGGTCGGTCACTGGAACAGGCTCCCCAGGAAAGCCATCATGGCACCAAGCCTGTCAGAGTTCAAGGAGTGTCTGGATGATGCTCTCAGTCATATGGCTTAGTTTTAGGTAGTCCTGTTGGACTCGATGATCCTTATGGGTCCCTTCCAACTTGAGATATTCTGTGATTCTATGATTCTATATCATAGATACTTAAAAAAAACCCAGTACTGAGGGTTGTCTCTCCCTTCCCCTTTGTGTAAGACACTGCTGTATCAGTATCTCCGACATTATTGAACTTCCAGGTAGATTAATGGTGCATGTACTAGAAGGGCATGGTAGTTCTGCATACTGTGACACTCTGTATAACTGGAACTTAAGGCAGCAGTTGTGTTGTGCCTCTAGGCACTCAGTCATTATGAGTTTAAAAGGAAGTTCATGAGGTCCTCAAGGACTGGACAGCATTTAAAAAAAAAAAAAAGTTAAAATCAATTTTTATTCTTTTACAAGTTAAATCAGATTCCTTAAGAGAAAAATGTGGTGGAATAATCTTATCTGAGCTGCTGGGAAATTTCATAACCACTCAACTTGCAGTTTTATCTCTAAAAGGAAAATACATATATGGTTTACATGGTTGTATTTCAGTCATGTTGGTAAAATCTTTCATTCTGTGGAAGTGTGTTATTCTGTATAAAAATAAATCATAATAGGAAATAAAAAACTTGCCTGGATTTTCTTTATTCTTTGTGTTATGTTGTCTTCTGCTTACAAGAATGCTGAAAGGAAAGGTCCAAGCTGTTATTACCATCAGCTGAACTGCAACATCCTTTTGTTCAAGTGGGTAGGACCGTTTCTTCCCTTGTATGTTAGGGTCAAAGTATTATCAAAAAAGACTTTTTTGAATCCCTTAGATTGTATACAGACCGAAAAATGAGAGTCTGATTCTTTCCTCCCTTACACCAGTGTTATACCTCTGCAAGTCCACTGACTTCAATAGCTATGAAGTCCATGGAGTTAGGGAAGAACAATAGACTCTAAATTCGCCACACTGTAAGAAAAGAATCAGCCAGCACCATGACCTTATCAGAATTGTGCTCATATAACTCATAGCCTTTTTATAACCCTTCTTTCTAATGGATGATTTGTCATATTTTTTTGTCTTTATATCTTTGCCACTTCTTCAAAATCCATTACTTATACAATAGCTTTCTCTATAGACCTCTGCCATAAATAACTAAATCCAGGCACTGATGGTACTTTTAAAAAGCATGTCTGAATGAGAACAAAGCACATTTCCTTTGGTTGAATCATTATTTCTAATTTCTATAGTGGTCTCATTCAGGAGTCTCCAGCAGGGATCAGGAAACTGTACAAACAAATAACACAATGATAGCCCCTTTACTAAAACCTCAGATCTGAATTGAATATTGTTACCATCATGTAGATAAATGCTGAACATCTTTTATATCCATTGTGCCTGCAATCACTAGTCAGTATGGTTCTTGCATCTTCAGAAACACGTGAATGTGTCAGTCACTGATTGAGATTACAGCTCTGTAGATGGGGAAGGAACTGTTCAAGACTTTTGTTTTTGTTTCTTTCATACATTTTACTGAGGAGCAAAAGACCATGTGCAAACACAAACTCAATAGGAGTACAGCACAGAGGAAGATGTATTAGATTTGGTCAATAGTTGTTCTAGAAGAAAATGTCAAAGAAAAAAAAAGAAAAATCCTCCTTTTCTAATTCCTTGTGAAAACTTCTAAGTGTAATAACAGATACAGAAGATTTTCTAGTTCTTGCAAAACCGGGAACTTTCCTATGGAAGTCCCCAGTGACATGAGCCAGTTTTTGGTTTTTTTTCCCATGAATTCCTATCATGAATAAATACCACTTCACTCAGCAGATTAATTAGAAGAAATTGACATCTGAGACAGAACAGAATATAGAGAAATGTGATTACTTTCTATTTCATGTTATTTTTTTCCTTTCTTCCTGTCTAATTTCACTTATGGCCATAGCGATTTTCCTGTTTCTTCTGGTAACAGGATCTCAAATGACACTTTCCTGTTAGATGGCATAGAGTTATCGAATTCCCTGAGTACAGTAAGCTTAACAAGGAAGAAATTGTACTTGTATTCCACTCTTCATCTGCCTACCTGAAACTCAGCATTTTATTCATATCACTCTTCCAGAAATGACAAATTTATTAAAGAACAGACGGGGTTTGCAGTTTTCAGCAAATCTTAAAATAAAAAGAAATAAAAAAGTTATTGAATTTTAAGTGTACACATATATAAAAATATATCATATACATATATATTCAAATGGGTATAAAAATATTTGCAGAGAAAATGATGCCTTTGAGAGGCACTGCTGGCAAACCATAGGAATGACTAGAAACAAATGGTATCCAAATTGACTTTCAAAATCCATATAAGAACTTTATGAGAAAAATGCAGTGAAGAAACAGTTGCTACATTGTTTATCAGAAGCAAATTAAAGTGTATTGTTTCTGTCATCAGAGAGGTTTGTAGAAGCTGCTCCTGCTGATAGGACTACAGTTATCATTTTCTACTACAGAAGACCTTGATCTATTCTTTGCAGTCTGATAAGCTTATTTCACAGACTGAAACTTAATAGTATTCTTTCCATATGAATACATCTATTGGCAAAATGACCTCCATATCCTCAAACTTGACTGGGCAACATTATTTCTTTCTACCTTTTCTCCTTGTAAACAGGAGCACAGACATAAAATGTGAACAATATTTCTGTATTAGTGATTTCATCTGTGCTTTGGCTCTCAAATCCAATTGGCATGACAGTTAAAATTAGCAGGACAAGGTCAAACTGTCAAGGATGAGGCTGGCTGTAAGCAGAGGAGCTTCTGTGGCTGTTTGCTTGTCATTTAGGGTGCTATGTCAGCTTAAATACCATCAGTAAAAAAACCACACAGCATAGCTTAAGGAGTAATGGGGTGGGGGGACACATCTGAGCAATGATCAAACAAGAATACAATCGAGAGAGGCCACGCTCTCAGGACAGTATGGCATGAGTGTCTTTCACAAAATGTCAGTGCAGGCTGATTAAACAAATTCTGCTGCCAAGGCAAAGCTGATCAACCTGCAGTTTATAGGAAAACTTCACATGCACTTGTGCTATCATTCTGAAATACTATGGGTAAGTGAAAAATTTTACAGTATTGTGATAAAATGGAATGTTGCAGAAAGCTTGAACATTTGCTATACCTAGTATAGCAGTGTTTCACATTTTTGGTTGATTTGGTTTCTGTTGACATGATTTAAAAGCCTTTCAAAATGGCTCTTTGCCCAGACACAGCTTGAAAGTCCAAGCTCTCCTACAAAAGCAGGTGAAATTAGTTTTGCCACACATATAGTTCCATTCATAAATCTTTGCTCAGTGTAGTTCTGTCAATTTTTTCCATTAATAATTGCCTTTACCTAAAAGTTAGATGATACTCATTAACCAAAGTTTTTTTGTCCAATTCTAACTCACTTTTTTTTCTCTTTCTCTAATCTATATTCATATGTATACATTCATAAAAATAATCTTTTTTTCCAGAGGCAAATTATTCTCTTCCTGTAAACAGAAGAAATAAAGTACAGTCCAAAGTCATTATAAAGGAAACTAAAGAGGAATATATACTTAATTTTAAAAGAATTAAACTATTTAGAAAAATGAAAGTTATCATTTATTTCCTGATATTAGGTATTAAAATCATCAGGACATGGAAAAGGATAGGAAAAGATGTATAGTCAAAGTACATATATTTTAAAATCAGAAAACAGTCACATTAGCTGGAAGAATAGTGTAACCTTCTGGATACAGGCAAGCTTCATGTGTACTGTCAGACATTATAGATCCTAAGTTCACAATCCTTAATCAAGTGCCTGTCCTGTAAGGCATTGATTAAGGACAGCAGAAATTGGCTCAAGTCCCTTGATCTCAACCATGACAAGACAACAAAGGCCCACTTGTGTCTGAGGGAAAAGGAGAGACAGGGAGTGTAACCGGGCACAGAAGGGGAAGGGAGTAGCTGTTCAAATAGGTGCAGCAGTCAAGACAGAAGTAAAGTGAGCTATGTGCCAGAGTGAGGAGAGAAATGTTAATGGTTAAGGGATTAAACCTGATAAAGACCAAACTGAAACTGATGGGTATAAATTGTATTATTAATTACCTACTCAGCAGAGCAGCTATATATAGGGAAGACATAGCAGGACAGAGGCTATAAGCAGTCAGTAAGAAAAGCAGAACATCCCACTAACAATAGCCACAGACACAGGTGAAATCAAAAGAGAAAAATGATAAAATATAGAAAAAACACTGAAAGCAGTCTCCGCCTTCTGTGCAAATGACATAGTGACAGTGCTAGGGAGTCATCTTCCCTTGCTGGGGCAATGAATCTTAGCAGAGCCTCAATAGGATATGTAAAGACAGATCCCGCAGCCCTTCTTTCTGGGGGGTGACATCCTTGTAATCTTTTCTCCTCCTAAGTAGCCAAAAGAAAAATGATCAGAGTGATGCTCTTCAGTTGAATGCAAGCTCAAGAAAGGATCAAAAAACTCAGTTAGGTATGGGACATGCATCACTGTCATGGTTTAACCCCAGCCAGCAACTAAGCACCACGCAGCCGCTCACTCACTACCCCCCCACCCACCCAGTGGGATGAGGGAGAAAATTGGGAAAAGAAGTAAAACTTATGGGTTGAGATAAGAACGGTTTAATAGAACAGAAAAGAGGAAGCTAATAATGATAATGATAACACTAATAAAATGACAACAGCAATAATATAAATGATGCGCAGTGCAATTGCTCACCACCCACCTATCGACACCCAGCTTAGTCCCCGAGCGGCGATCCCCCGTCCCCACTCCCCCCAGTTTATGTACTAGGCATGACATCACATGGTATGGAATACCCCGTTGGCCAGTTTGGGTCAGGTGCCCTGGCTGTGTCCTGTGCCAACTTCTTGTGCCCCTCCAGCTTTCTCGCTGGCTGGGCATGAGAAGCTGAAAAATCCTTGACATTAGACTAAACACTACTTAGCAACAACTGAAAACATCAGCGTTATCAATATTCTTCGCATACTGGACTCAAAACATAGCACCATACCAGCTACTAGGAAGACAGTTAACTCTATCCCAGCTGAAACCAGGACAATCACATAACCAAAGAGAGATCTGAATCTACCACAGCTGCAGAAGGAGAGCTGAGAGGGGCTATAGCAGTTGCTTTAGTGAATTGTCCATTAACTCATCTGCATGCCCAGTGCAGCCCATCCCTCCCACAGGATCATGTCTGGGGATGCTTGTCCTCTGCTCTCTGGTACCACTTCCCAGGATGTCCTATATACCTCCTACATATCTAGTTCTGAGTTACTTGCTATGAATGTTCTGTGGGTCTTGGACAGGCTTACAGTTCCTGGAATTCAGATTGTGGCTCTAAACCCTGTCAGGCTGAAAACATTTCAATGTAAATTTCTGCGTTCAAGGGGAATGCATTAGCCACACAACGATTATATGAAACAAGATCGCAACAATGCCACAGCTGTGGTTTCGAACAAAAGCTCAAGTAATTGTGGCTGTTTTGTCCTGAATTTAATGAAATTAGCAGGTTTTGGGTGTGATGTTCATGTACCTAGGCTCAAAAGTATTATACTTGTCTTTCAAGGTAAGAGAAAGGAAAACAGAGGTACCTATTTTCAGATCTTCAAGAAAGTACTAGTGAAAACAGTGTCTTTAGGAGACTTTCTCAGCTGTTGGGTCTTCTAGGAAGTATTCTACCTTTTTTAAAGATAAAAGAAATTAGAGGGGAAAAAAAACCTACTTCAGTTAGGCACAATGATGTACATTGCTGGAGTACAACAATTAATTGGTGTTCACTGTATTAGAGAGAATTTTAATAACTTTACCTCATTCTCTCATTTCAAAAGAAAAAAAAAAAACAAAACCAAACTGTCTAGTGTCCCTTCTGAATTTGTAGCTACAGTATCCCTTTCCCATGTGGTAGGTCAGCAGGACTACATTGCCTTGTTTCATGTGTCAGGGTCCCATTAACCTAATGTAATATTTGGCACAGATTTCTGAGTAAGTTTTGTCTATGAAGTCAGGAGGAGAATCTGAGTGGAATATAATACTCTGCTAAAACAATAATACTCTCATAATCTAACCCTCATTAACTTGTCAAGCCTAGTGACAGTCTTTAATAGCATTCATTCTTTTTGTGCTTTAAGTGATTTCTTTTTAGGTATTTGAAAAACCTAAAATAAGATTGTTACTGTATCTGCATTTAATGGGAAGATATTCTGTCCTTTTTTTTCCCTTTTTTTTAAACTGGGATGCACTTATGTTTATTTTCTGGGCAACTTGCCATAGACTTCTTTAAAAAATGGGTGGGAGTATATTTAATTTATTTTTATTTTCTGTCTTTAACAAATTCTAAATTGCTGCAAATGCAGTTACAAGAATACTGTTAGAAATTTATGGTCATTGGCTCATGTTTTTGTCACCAAAACAAAGATTGGGAATTCAGGGAAAGGGTTGGATTTCCAAGGCATAGCTTGTGCCATCTGACATTGTCACTAACAAAACACATTAGAGAGGTGACAAACATAGATGTGTTGGGGAGGTGTGTGTGTGCGCAGAGTGGCTTTGCTTCTTATCCCCTTCCACTAGCAGCAATATGAACCCTGCGCTTTCTGACCCGGTGTGGTTCATGCTGGGGCAGCCCCCGCCTCTCCAACCAGGGCTGAATACAACCCTGGCAGATATTAAAATGTACAATGTACTTCCCTTAGTGCAATGAGTACTTGTAGCTCACCATGACTTGAATGCAGGTTGAGGAGGTCAGCATCTGACAAGAGTAAGCTTTGAATCTCTTCTAGCACCCTCCCCTGTCCAATTCACTGATATTCATAGCATCATGGGGGTTTAATTCACCCACTGACTGAATGACCACACATCAGGCTTTGTTATGTCCATACCTTTAAAATCTGGAATGAAGTAAAGACCTTTGTCACTGATTCTAGGAAAAAAAAAAAAAAAAAAAAAAGATTGCAACTTCACTTTGAAAGAAATTAGAAGTATCAAACATACTATATCCAGCTTAGTTGCTGCTTCAATTTGGAAGAGAGTGTGAAAATACAGCATTTTTGTTCCTTAAACTTGATTCTTTTGTACATTTAGTTACATACCTCAAAAAATAAATACCTCTTTAAACTGATATTGCATTAGTTTCTTATTCATTAGGTCTCAGTAACCACTTTCTGCCCATTTGTTTCCCCCACAACATAGCAATGAAAAAGTAATATACAATTCCTAATGATTTTCTGAAATACTGCACAGGTGCAGGCTGCAGCTGTTATGGGTAAACTACATTTTGCTAAACTAATTCAAATCCCATTGGGGAAATAGAAGAATCACTGCATTCCCATAAAAAGAAAAATGTTTTCATTGTAGGATACTGAAGTTTCCATGTACATTCTACCTAGTCAAAAGGTCTTTTACAAAGAAAATTAAACATTATCTTATAAATACTCATGAATATATATAATCTCATAGATTCTTACTTTGTTAAAAGTAACATGGTATTAGTTATCTTCTTTAAAAAGCCTCACTAACATTTTCATATTTGGATGAGATGGCAAAGTTTACATGATTACGTTCCATACACTATAATAGGTCTGAAATGAAAAGAAAAAGTTGTCCTCCAGACTTATATTTAAAATATACAACTTTTCATAAGAAAAGGTATATTACAGTGAAAATGGCATTTGCCAGATCAATTGGCATTTCACTACACATTTATAAATGTGTGTTTACATCTGTTCATATACTAGATGTACTCATTTTTGTTGCCAAGCTTTTCAATAGGGAGGTAGTCTGAGGGATTTGGCTGTTATTTTTATTTAAAAAACCATATTGTATACAATGAGAAAGATTTCATGGAGGGAACACACATACCTTCATCTCCAGATCAACAGTGGCTAGTGGTGGGTGGAGTTCAGGGTGTAGGTTTCCCATCTTTCCCTCTCAGCACCCACTCAGGCTCAGAGTAACACTAACCCACGTAAGGTATGGAGACCTTAGCTGAGGTATGGACACGTGTAACTGAGAAAGGAAGTTGTTCTCTCTGTTGATTGACAGAATGTAGATTAATTTAAAGTCTCAAAGTTCATTTGCAGAGAAGTGAGAAAGGCTGGATGAGCTTCTGAATTAACACATAAAATACAAATCTTGGAAAATCAATGTTTTTTCACTGGAAAAAGAGATGTTCTGATGCAAACTTTCCCTTCCTTCTCAGACTCAGGTGTGAAGCAGCCCTGAAAGCCTGGGATTCCTGAAGTACACTTTTGCCCTGGGACCACTGCTGGAGATCCCCACCAGTGCTTGGGCACTGGTAGCGGGATACTCCCTCCATAAACATCTGCAGGACTGTCTTGATTGACGTTAGCCAAGGAACTGGTGGTTGGATTAGAAACTTAATTGTGATCCTGCCAGCAGATTCCTGGTTTGTAGACTGGTATGTTGGTGTCCCTGAGCCCTTCCATATACCTCTGTGTTAGGAGAGAGGACATTTCGGAAACAATTTCATTGCTAGCCTTAGGGAGAGTCCTTCAAAGACAAGTGAATTACTGTAACTGTAATATTTTTATTAACTTACAGGTTATTAAAGTCTTATTTATGCATTCCATAGGGAAATCTTCAGCTTCCTATTTTGTATGTATTATCCATTTAAACAGTAAGAATCATCTCGGACTTTGGATTTGCACTATGAAGAAACCCTAAGTTAATATTTTAGCTTCCTGATGATATTAGCAGGAATGAATTCCCTTTTTGTTTTCAGCTATTATCCAGGATCAGAAGTGTGTAATGTATATCTATTGAAATTAGTCTTGGGACTGTTTCACACTCTTTTTGCTTGTTTTTAAATTAACTGAATTAATTTAAAACTAGAGTTTCCTCTGTTAGGATGGCTTAATTTTTGTAAGAATGCCAATAAATTACTAAGAATGTTTTGAAAGTGTGATGTAGACTACCAAGTCATGTGTAACATTTGCTTATTTTGCTGTTGGGACCTTTCCATCTCTAAATCTGTTTAGATCACCATAAGAATAATGGATCTTAAATCACCCTAAAAAGGACTCTAGCAGAAAATAAGAATTCCTTTTTGTTTTTAATTCTTTAATGCCTGTAATATTTTGTAACTTTATTTTTGGACATAAGACATATTACCTAGAAAATTAGTTTGAAATGAGTTTTAGACTCTGTGGGAATTCTTCCTTTCATGAATCAGTCTGGAGAAGATTCCTTCCATCCTGATGGAATAAACCACCCCACTTTGCCTAATAAACAGAACTGTCAGTTATTTCTCTCATTCTGGGCAATCCTATCACCGCTGGTTGTCTTAGGAAGAGAGATCTAAGGCAACAGTCTGAAGAGCTACGGAAAGAGCTGATGTGCTAGTTGCAGCCCACCTATTCAATTTTCATGTTGAATACTTGCACCCTCCTGAATTTTCAGGTACACTTTGTCGCATGTTTCCAGATTCACTCCCGTCTACATTTTGTCATGCTTCTAGCCAAGAAAAGACAAATGTGTGTATTTCTGAGACTTGTCTGAAAGGAGTGTCCTAGCCAGTCAGAGAGATCGGAAAGAGTTATTAACTAATGTTTGCTTGTGAAAGGCTAACATAGAAGAAAACTTTTTTAGGAATAATACTTTCTTTATGAAAAATTATTAAAATGCATATGTCTCAATATGCAAAGAGTGAATAGAATTAGTAATTGTTCCCATTATCTTTAGTGTGTTTATTTACTTAGTGTAAAGCTAAATATCCTCATAAATATCTGCAAGAATGAGATTGTAATTTACAAATTTGACATCTTGCAGAAATGCTTCAGTAGATCTTTAAGACTATGCACACATATGCCTTTATGAATTGCATAGTTTCCATGTGCTTTTAAGGATCAGGAAAATAGATTAAGAATATCAAAGAAAAATACAGGCCCCCTACCATAGAACATTTGAAGTTTTGAACAGCTTGGAGAGCATATAACCACTACAGCCACTCCATATTTATTTTCATATAGTTATGCCACAAAGAATGTGCTTCTTTTCACTCCGTGTTGCAGAACTCGGAAGTTTACGGTCTACCGTGGAGTAGCAGCTCCAGAATGCTAGAGATGGACCAGTTCCAGCACTTACTGAGTCGTTAGCCTTGGGCAGGAAAAATTTAGGATATCCATAGCAGAAAAAGTTTTATTCAAGTAATATATAAGAGGTTTGACTTAGACTAGGGAATTATAATTGTCAAGACTGACAGGTGATACCGCCTTCCTTCACATCTCTGTGACTTTCCTATATACATCATATCAATCATTTCCCTTCTAAATTTATTTAAATAATGTGTTATTCCTTTTTAGAGAAGTTAACCCATTAGTATATACTGCCCTACTAGTGTCTAATTAGACCAGAAAACAAACTTAGTAAGAATTACAACAGCAGTCAGAAGATAAAAAAAACATGTGAATAAAATTCAGAATGCTTCAAACAGAATTTATGTGATGACAAAATATGATTCTGAAAATGAGAAAGGGGACAACTTGGCTGCATGACTAATATTTGTATGGTGGTGAAATTAAAGCAGAAGTCAAAAGGTAAACACAATATATAAAAAATATTACAAGCAGAATCACATTTCAACCAATAAAAATAGATGTTTTAAAGTGTAGATTATTGATAGTGAAATTAAATATTCTGTGCCAAGTTTTATATAATAAGAATATATATTAAGTTCATTAGAACAACAGAAGTCTTAGGAAAGAGAGGTCATTAACTAAATGGAGAAGATTAAGATGTTTTAAGAAATAAAAAAGGCAAAGAGTTAGAAACACTCCTACATTTGGAAAGAATTAAGATGTCTGTTGTCTAGATAGATAGATATTGTCTATTAATAACTAAGAAAGATGTTAAATAACATCTGGTGGTGATAAACATTTGAAATCATCAAGCTGGGAGAGTTACATACAAAAGAGCTGGCTGAGGACATCCCTAGCTTGATAGTGTTGATTTGTAATAAATCTCAGAGATAGCAGAAAAAATCCAGAAGACCGAAGGACAGTTTATATTGTGCCAATATTCAGAAATGACAAGTATGAGGAGTACAATATTTCTAAGCTTATAACATTTATCCCTAATGATGAAAAAGTGGATAAACTTTCACTGCTAAGGACATAAAGGAGAACAATTAATGCCAACTAACACGAATTTATGGGAAATATAAATTGTTCAACAAACCTAACTTTATTTTGAGATTAACTGGAGATTATAACAGTGATCATCATGATTATTGCAGTGGGTAGGAACTCTAGGCATGCAAACTGAATCCCATTTTGTTGAGGATAAATAGAGAATAAATACCAAACACATAATAAATGCTCCCCCCAGACCTCTTGGTGACCCAGGCATTTGGGTGCCCACAGAATAAACCCCTCCTCACAAACACGCTGTCTGACCAGTGTATAGGAATGAACAGGGGAATAAAGAAAACATGCTCCTTGATAAACTGGATGGGGGTAATACCACCTTCCCACTGACTATTGCCATGCTTTGGTGGGAATTTTAATAGGTGAATGCTGAAAGAGAATTTTCCCTAAATACCTTTGTGGTAAGAATAAGTTTCTGGTAATCCTTGTCCCCAGGACCTTACAAGGCTAGAGAGAAAGCAGAAGGACATGCAGAGCCCTTTCCTCACCCTCTGCAGGAAAGTCTCCACATCATGCAATAAAGGAGAAAATTTGTTCACTCTGTTCCCTGCCCCTCATTCCCCATTTCTCCACAGTGATCCCAGAAATATTATGAAACCCATAATTTGCAAACACGTAATATGTGTGAGGGAGATTTTCACACATAAAGGGACGTGAAAAGCTTGAAAAAAACCTGTTTCAGCTCATGGTTTGCCTCTGCCTTTCATTGATTTCAGCTACCTGTCAGGCTCAGCTCTTATCTTTGACATTACTAAACTCTGCTGTGTTCAAAGTTGTAAATGATAATAAAACTCTACTATTCAACATTTCAGTGCCATGTGCATAACCATTACTCTAGCTGCACAGTAAATGCCAGACCAAATTGTTCAGAGCCTTTTTTTGTATATTTAAGTGTGATTGAGGGAACATTGGAGGAAGTTAAGGATATTGCTGAGAAGTTCAGTGATTTTCTAACCTCATTCTATACCACAAAGGATTTTCAGGGATACAGTCATTTTTTCTCACAATAAAGCTGAAAAATTCTGTGGGACTAAGAACTTGTTTTTTTCCACTTTATTGGGAACCAAGTCAGTTTAAGAGGTTTGTTTTTAACAATTTTGCTTTTTGAAGTAGGATATCTCTTCCAGGATAACAGATCTAGCAAGTTTGATAAGTAATGTATCGTTGGAGTCCTTTGAACATTTTGGTGAAGTAATAATTGTGTATAGGAGCACGCTTTTACTCAAAAGTCTCCTACAGAAAGCAAGAGGAAACAAACACTAGATGGTAAATGGTCAGGTTTTGTCAGATCAGATTGACAGTACAATGTTTCAAGTCTCATGAAAAGTCCAGTCTTAACATGTTTGTAAATATTAACAATGAATATTAGCAATGCAACTTTTCTTGAAGATCAGAAATTATTTCATTAATAGTCAAATTCAGAGAAAGCCACAAGAAAATATTAGAGGACTATGTGAATAGTAACTTGGTAGCATAGTGTCAAACAGAACTAAAAAATGCTAATTAATCCACAATAGAGGGGACTGTTTGAATTTCCTATGCACAATACAGGTGCATTGTATCAACTCAGGAAAGAGTCCTGGGAGTCTCTACTCTGAGACTCATCCTCAAAAAGTCCACAGAGTTGGGATGTCTGAATGGGAAGGAGGAGAAGATTCAGTCTGTTCAGGAAAATGGCAGTACAGTAGATAATGTGACATCTGCGAACTGGTTTGGACACTATTTCAGACAGCATGCAAGATTAGAGATGTGATAGGTATGATCCAGACTGGCAGTTCCCAGCTTTCTGTAGAGCATTTTTTCTACAGGCAGAAAAATCTCAAGGCATGTGTCGGGTCATTTTGGATCCCATTTTGTTTTTTAGAAATGTATAAATATATTCCATTATTTTTAGTAGTTTTTAAGAGTTAAAATTTCATGCTTTTCTAAAAAAAAAGTGTACTTGGCATTAAAACCATAAAGGCAGCAAAAATCTTATTTTGTCTCTATATGAATTCGTTTAAGTAAGTTTGGAAAGTGGTATTAGTCCTATATATATTGGTCCTATAACTACCAAATAGCAGCGGTCTACTTATTCTTTAAACAACACGAAACTCTTTAAAACACAAACGAAAAAGATTTAACCCTTGGGGAACCAAGTAAGATTAGAATAACTATGAAGATGTGCTTATGGTTGCTTGAGGTTAATGACCTTTGCATAAAAAAGAAAATAATTGCTGTAAACAGTTTTGTTTACAATAGTCTTCCAAATTGGACATTAGTGAAATCTATTCCCTCCCTGGGAAAGTTTATCACAGCATTTACTGCTACTGTTATAACAGGGTGAAGTGCTCCAGAAAAATGCAGAGTTCTACTTTTTTGCCTGCTTGTGATGCAGAGCATGTACAATGCCAGGTGCAGAAGCGCTCTCTCAGTTGCCAAACCTCTTGGATCTTGTTATGACTTTTTTCATATGAGCACACTCAGGAATTAACAACATAATTGAGATTGGTCAATCTTTTAAAGGTTTTTGCTCTTGAAATATGTGCCATAATTCCCTTACAACTCCGCCCTCAAACTGGAGAAATGTCTTTAGTTTTCTGCACAAATTGGATTTGTGCATTCAAATTGAGAAAAATATTCTAATTAAAATACAGCCTGCTCCATTTAATTGAAAGTACATTTATAACTACATTTTTTTATATCAAATGATGCTGCTCTTAGTTTGGGTGTAGCAGAAAAAGAGATGGCATAGCCATCTGATTAATCTATTTTTTATCTGATCGGAGAGGACTCTGAGTTCATTCTATCAGCATACTTGCAAACATTAGGCTAATTACTAACACTGAAACTTTTATAATAATACAAATGCCTGGTTACATTTTGATCACGTGACAGCTCTTAAAATAATCTCTGTTAAACTACTCCAGTGTAGGAACACCTCCAGTATTTCCTCTCTAAAGCTCAAGAAAGGTCTGGGTAAAAGACACTGATTCAGTCACCTCCTTGGTGTGCTTTAGAGTTGCTGCAGTGTGGTATGCCACCACAGTATTTTGCCATAAAGAAGTGTCAATTCAGTTCTTCACTTATTGTGAAGAATGCAGTGGAATGACTCTACAGGATGTGTCTACATTGCTGTTCTAGTTTGAATTAGGACTGTGTTTTTTAAGGGAGTCCACTAACTGTCACCACTCTGCTTTCATTCAGAGCAAGGATCCACAATCTTCTTTTATGAACCTCATGTAGACATTCTTTCTTACAATACTGACCCTGTGTAATACATTCTTGGTACCCTATACCAAAAGTTTGACCTAAATCTAAAGTTCAGAGGTCCTTGTGCTGTAGTAGTTGCCTCTGATTTGTTTTAATTTTGTAACTGTGAAATGTTAACATGAAATAGTTTTGCATTTGAAAAATCTTGGAGGTTACTTTTAACTTTTTTCCTTTTAACAAGTGAAACATCCTATCTTCAATGAAGAAAGGAAAGAATACCAACAATTCTTGCTTAAGGTCAGGTATTTTACTGTTTGGTCATGTGCCACTGATCTTGTGTGTTTCACCTTACCAGAAATTTAATTTTACATTTGAATTAAACTTGAAGATAAGAATACAAGAAGACCTGTAGTGAATCCTACAGAAGGTTAAAAGCTTGGTTCCATGCCACTAGAGAATTCATAAGACTGGGTGTAAGAAGAGGGGAAACATGGAAATAGAAGCATATAGAAGCCTCCAGAATAAGTTTCCATAAAATTTATAATGTTGAATTAAAAAAAAAAACCAAACCCAAACCCATTTACCTATCTATAAAACTTTAACTGAGGGATTGGAAACAAGTTTTAATGATAGTTGAAAACTAAAATGCAGTTCCACTTACTAGTGCTGAGGCTCAGCTAGCAGCTCCTTCAATAATCCGAAACAGCTGAAGCAAAGTATTTAAGAGGAAGTTACGTGATGTACTTCAGCATATTTGCTGTATTCAGAATTAAACATGTCTTACTACAGGTAAACAGATGAATAACTGCCCCAAACCACAAAAGTCTGTCATAGAAAACTGCAGTTTTATCAAGAACTCTACAGGGCTTTGGGACAGGTCTCCTGTTTTACTTAGATACTGAAAATAGAAAAGGTATGATCTAGACATTTCAAAAGTGACAAGACTTGCTTTAATCTTCTCCCATTGAAATCAGTACGTTGGGGTTTTTTCATACAACTTAAGGGAGAAAAGGTATGACTGTCCTGATTTTCTATTTTATAGAGTCTTTTAGAAATGCACCAGTGTGTGGAGGGACTTAGATAAGACCTCTCCACAAGTTAAATCCTGTTCATTCAGTACGTTAAAGTTTAATTAGAAATTAATTGATTCACAGGCTTTGTGCTGGTCATTTGCAGGCATTTACTCCCATAATTTCAGCATGCTTTTAGATGTCAAGATTGCTTAGTGAACAATGCAAGTGCAGCAAAATGGCAGTCACTGAATTAATTTTCCCAGATGAATAATTTAGTCAGACCCAGTATATTTCAGCAGACAAGTTCAATCTACTGTTTTCCCTGTACTCCAGAAATACTCCTCTGTTTTAATCCCTACTTGATTTTTTTCCTTAGAAAACGGTGAAATTCTTCTTCATTGTCTACACAGTTTTTCTTTCTGAGCACTTCCCAAAAGCTCAAGATTTATGATTATTACTGAGATTAATGAAGACATTCCCATTTAGAGTAGAAATTCACGTTTCTTACTTTCCCCCCACTTTTTCTCAGGCAGATGCTAAAAGTATTTAGACATGTTCTAGTTTAGTTCTTAGGAGAGTGACTTAAAGGAAAGAAGAGAGGAAGTGTGTTATTGTATGTTTACATGATAACTAATTTTTCACTTTCCTGACACTAGGGAAAATGAATACAACACGTGACATAGTAGCAGGTTCTGCTCTTGTCACTGGGAATATGAATTAACTCCCCTGACTCTAGGAGATTTGTGCGTAGAATTGAACTGGTATTACTGAGATCAGAGCCTGTTCCAAAGATCTTGAATAATTCCTATAAGGCAAATGCCTTCAGCTGTCAATCTATCAGGCTGACCTGTCAGTGTCACATAATAATTAAACAGCAGCTGGCATTAGTGCAAATTTATAATTGCTATAATCCTTATTGCTGACATGTCAATATTTAACTTGCATTAACCTTTCCTTTGAGGCTTACAAATAGTGCATCTCTGGCTTGTTCAGTCTAATTTTTCATGTCATTGCCTTGCAAGGTACAAAGATTTATAATGTCATTACGTGATGGATACAGACCACTCCTTTACTTAGCCTTGTAAGATGCACTAACTCTAGAATAACACTGGTTTATTTATTTATTTTTCTGCCCTGCCTGCAAACCACTTTTTAACCACTTAAATGATTTATAACATGAAGGCCACGTCTCAGATATTGAGCATGAGGATGCCACTCTTGTGAATTTCAGACAGCTTCTTTGGAGGGTGACACACTCTAAGCCATTACTATATATTACAGACTCAGTTTCTAGAGTTGTGTTGGTTTGAAATGTAGATAAAACAAATCAAGAGCATTGAAATGGCAGAGAAAGGTATTGAGAACTTTTGAATATTTATGAGAAGTCAAAATTAGGCCATTATTTTACCAGCCCATCCTCAGAAAACAAATTTGAAAATTTTGGACAGATATTCATGCACAATCTAGTTGGCAAACATAAAAGATCAAAGGAACTTGTGTACTTTCCCACTTACCTCATCCTGTGTTTGAAAGTAATAAATTGCATGTAAACTTTGATCAAAATAAGTAAGCCTAGTTTTGCATTATTCTCTACATGATTGGAATTTTTTTCAGCCACTGATCATACAGAAGCTTATAAAAACAATTATCATTAGATGCAGTGTCACCTTTGGGCTTGAGATACCTGCCATGATCATAAAAAGAACCAAGAAACTACTCCAAAACTCCTCCTGTGGCTGCTTTTCTGCTCATCCCAGCAAACTAAAGCATGTTCTAGAAAGCTATCCCATATTTCCATTTCCAAAGGTCTGGTGGTTATCTTGCCTGCCACCTTATAAAGTTCTGAGCATTACTTAACAAGTACCTATATACTTGTCCTTATATTCCTTACAACAAATGTACTGCTATGGACTAGTATAACAGTTCAACACATCCTAAATGGTGGCATTTAAAAATTCTCATTGCAAAGTAAAAAAAAAGACTTATTCTTAACATCTGAGTATTGCCTCTTCAGCCTTATCATCTGATCTTTCCATTATCTGCTCAATAAAGGCAAATCATAGGTCAGGGCTCTTCCTTGAAAGGGTGAATTAAATTCTACCCAGTGTTGATATTGTTGGATGATTTATTGAGAATACAAATAACCTGTACTCATGTTTATAATTAAACAATCTAATTTATTACTTACTGTTGTACTTCTGAGGGGTCTTGACTCTTGGCTCCCTGTGGAATTACTGCTTATACCTTCCAGATCAAGTTTTAAAACAGTACTTAAGTGTGTAGTGAATTGATCAATGCCAGGCATCATGCGTAGCAGGCACAGTAGATTGCACTTAATTCAGATTGATTAACAGCAAATGAGAAATGTAAGCATGAAATAAGTACATTAGACTGGACTATATATGCACAACAACTCCTTTAGCATCTGAACATTCTATAAGATCTCTGAATTTTCTTTAAAAATAAATGATTTTTAAAATGAAAATGTTGCACTTTTAGAACAAATGTTTGAACAGTCTGGAGAATCCATGCGTCCTACAAATTCCAAGAATGAATTTAATGATTGCTATGGTTACATCAACACATACTGTAATATGATATAATCAGCTGTGATGTGCTATGGCACAGAAATTGCAAAGATATGTTTGATTAAAAAAAGCCCTTGCCAATATGTTCTTGTTTTACAAACATACGAGCTATTTTGAAGTTCCAGAAAGGTTTAAGATGCAGGCTGTCAACTTTGTTTAGTTATTGTGATGACTTCTCAAAAGGTTTCAAATTGATCTGTTAACATTTCTCTACAGAGAATTACCTGGATTTAAGAACTAAAATCTTTTAAAAAACAGGAAGAAACTAATTTTTTTGCTTGTAAATCTCTTCCAATATTACTTTTTTTGTAATTAAGTATCCTAAATACATAATAAATAAGTTGTTATATCCCCTTTCCATAATGTACTATCCATTTTAATGCCCCTATACTATATGTACACCTATTTGGCTTCTTGTTCACACTTTCCACTACTAGATTTTGCAGCATTTCTTTTATCTTGTATTGAATCTTATTTTTCCTTAAATGTTTCCTGTATTTCTTCTAATGAAATAAATTCTGTTGATTTCTTTAAAATTTTCTTATATCTTTTCAATATTGATATTATGATCTTGATATTTTGATACTTTGATTTCAGTGTTTTTCCTTCTTTTTCTTATTTTTCTGTCCCAAATGATATTTGCAGCTCCAGGCAGATGGCAGAAGTCATCGGAGAAGGAATTAAAAGACAGAACACACTTGTAGATAATGTGTCAAAAGATGGCTCCTCCGTATTACACACAACATACTGGTAGAAAGAAAAGTACCGAAACCGCTTTCTAGCCAAGTTTATAATTTCCAAATTATTTTCCATTACAAATTGGGCAATATGACAAAACCCATGTAAATGGCATGAAATAAATGTCAGCAATACTTGTAAAGAATAATGTTGAAATGAAAAATGCATATATTTTATGGTAGAATCTCTCATTTAACTCTGAGAGGGTTTGGGGCTTCCATGTTTCTTTGATTATGCATTTTTCATTAAAACGCCACTGCATAGTGCCATGCAGTAACAGCATTGTGCCCTCTCTTCAACAGCTTTGTGTTTAAGAGAAGGATGCAGAGCCAGCCTCCCTTGTGCTTTTTTTTTTTTTTTTTTTGCATAGTTGTCCAGCTTTCACTGGCTGTAAAGATCTCAGTCCTGGTTCAGGCTACTTTCCATAGTCTAATCAGTAAGACATGCTTTGGAGAAGTAGAAACCACAGGTCCACATCTCTAGGAGGAAAAGGGTGTCTGGAAGCAATCTCTCCTATTTTCTTTAACCATATAGATATTA